>NC_040013.1:12458819-12608665 GCF_000972845.2 Larimichthys crocea
TCTTTATTTATATCTCTCCTTCTGCACGATAGGGCACCTCACAGTTTAAACCCTTATAGGCTAAATAGTGAATAACAATGGAAATAAATTGGTGCTGAAGGTAGAAGGAGCAGGTGCATGCTGGGATTCTGTAAACAACAGAGAGTCAACAACTGGAGCTACAGCAGAGGCTGTGACTCACAGCTCATAGAGGAATGCTACGATCTTCTAAAAGTCTTGGCGCCTGATGCGGTAATGTGCACCAAAAATCGTGCTTCTTCTTGGAGTCATATCTCATTCAATTTGGAACACACACACACACACACAAACACAAACGATGCACAATTTTTTGATTCAGATTCATCAGGAATAAATGTCCTCATAACTTTAGAACTTGTCTGAAAATGAGGGACGGTTGTCTGCTCATCTGAGTACGTACAAACATCAAACAGGAACTGCTATTAACTGATTTAAATGTTTAAAAAAAAAGTGGGCTAAAAACCCCAAATCATTACAAATCATAGCCTGCATAATAACTCAATGAAGCCACTACATTATACACCACACATTATATATCCCCAAAGCAGTATGGGAACTGTAGTTCAGTCATGAGTCCCAAGTTCCCAAGTCCAAAGTGACCTCTTCAAATGGCTTGTTTTATTTGACTAACAGCCAAAAACCCATGATGAATAAGAAATAATCAGAAGTCTCATAATATTTCTTCTGTCAAATCACTAAATCGTGTGCAGAAAGATGTTGAAACATATGCAAAGGCAATAACTGTTATTTTACCATGATTAGATATTAAGGCCCAAAGTTTGTGTATCTGGCTCTTTGCCAAAACATAACTTGAGGGTCAGATTATGAAATCAAGGCAAGAGATAAAGCAGCAGAGGGAAAAGTGGAGCATCTTACACCCTTTAGCATCAGATGTGAGAGATAAATTGGTGATGACCTAGTACTAATGCCTGTGCTCTGAACATGATATTTTATTTAATGTGGATTTTAAGAAAAGTAATCATGAACTTTGAATCCTAGAGGGATTTTTTTTTTGCTACAGGATTCATTTGAAAAGTTGTTGTTTTCGTGAGCCAGTCTCACGGCTAGAAATCATGGCGGTTTGACAGACTATCCCGAGGCCAAACTTCTGTTTAAACCTCGGTAGAATATCGCTCTTTCTCCGTTTGCCTAAAGCAGCTTCAGCAGGAACAAGCATTGCAGTGGTCACAGAGGACCACTGCGCTGTCTTGGAGAGAATAAATGGGAGGTACTTTAATTCTCAATTGAAGTGTTTTATCTTCCACTATAATTAATGAATCCAAAAACAATGGTAATTGCAGGCACAGAATGTAGCTCTGCTCCCAGGGATGTGTTTACAAAGGGGATAACTATAATGGTGGGAAGTACAGCAAAGCTTGTCGGTACACTAGTGGTAGTGGGAAGAGAAAGAAAGGGGGAGTAAGAAGTAGAGGACAGTGCTTATTCAGCAGCATTGATTGGTGGCGTGTGATGTGAAGGAGCTGCAGGCCTCCACCTTTTCACACTTTTGAGGTTTAATCAGGGCTGTTGGGATCAGCGCTCCGTGTGGATGTGGAAGGCTGGATTTGCATGCATGCTTATGAATGTCAGAAGGGTCACCATTACTTTCAAGAGAGGGAAATGCTGATCAACCTGAAGAGATGTAGGAAGAGAAAATGAAAGAAGAAGAGCAAGGAGAAATTCTTTCTTTATAGGCTGCTACAGTAGGTGAGGGGCCGAGTGTTGCGTGACCTGCGCTGAAATTAACACTGACACAAGCAGCTAGTGCCATCTGGTGTATGAGCAATCAAAGAGGGTCTTACTGTGCCTGCAGACTGACCACACACACACATACACACACACACTGTACGTATATGCATGATGCATGCTTTTCCATTTCCTAACCGCTCTGATCAGAAAAGTGACCCGAGGAAGCAGATGACGCTCCTCAGCCGGATTGAATCCTTCGAGGAACAGAGCTGTGAAGCACAATAGGCGAGAGCTGGCTGTCTTCTAGACTCAGGCGTGAAAGCCTGCACTGCTGTTTAATAATGCATCAGGTTCCAGTGCTGGTCCCATGGAGGGGGGTTGGTGTCAGCGTTGATGTGGGTTTGAGGGTCCAACTGGCCCCTCTAAAGTAAGCTTACATGTCACAGAAACGGATTCATTCACCGTTGCAATCTTATCCCATGGATTAAGAGAGCCATGAGCTTGCATCAATTAATCAAAGCATGTCCAGGGTCTGGAAGGCAATTTATTGAATTGGAATAAAAGATTAAGCTGGAATAATTTATATCTTGATTGTTGTTTCTTCCTATATCAACTCTGCATTGCAGTGGAAAGGTCAGATTGGCACAGGCTTCTGTGGGGCACACTGTGCTTTGTCACGGTTTCCCTCCCAATGTGTGAGTGGAGATTATTTAATACAGTGGCATTCAACAATGTGACTGCAGATTTTATATCTGTTAATGGGTTTTACCAGCCGAGGAACACAACCGAGAGAAAAGGCGGCATTTTCTTTAGTAGTTACATAAGCTCGTCGGCACTGAGGCGGAAAAAACGACAGTGATTACTGTCACTCTGTACTCAAATCCATTTTCTTCTGTAGCAATTGCTGAGTGCCCGTCTTATCTAGGTGTGTGTGCACTTATGTCTGTATGTCTGAGGGGATGGGGAATCTGGGTGTGGGTGTGTGCGTGCAGGAGAATGTGGGAGGGCGCAGCTGTGCTTTTCAACTTGTTAACCCCACAGTGGGAAAGTGTGGGCTACAAGGAGCTGAGTGGGCAGGACCTTGCCCCCTAGAGTAGAATAGATAGAGGAGGTGACACATGTAGCAGTGTGATAGAAAACTGAACATATCAGCTTTTCTCCACTGCCACAATGTGACCTTTACATATCAGTTATAATGTGTGTCCTGTTTTATTGCTTTTACCCTTGGTGTGAGAGGATTCAGGCAAAATATTGCAGTCAATTAATCATCATTTATCAAAAAAAGCACAAATATTTTCTGGTTTAAACTTGGGTTTGATAACAGAGTTTTGGGATCACCTTGCATTCCGGGAATTTTTCATAGACATTTCTCGTATTTTTGGACATTTTACACATCATTAGTAATAGGTAATGACAAACAATTGTTCTTATGGGAGTAGTGTCCCGCAAAAATGTTTTAAGCTGCTTCCTATGTAATTTAGTAAAGAAAAATACTTGTTGGAAGCAACAAAATGAAAAAAAAACTAATGGTACTTAATTTCGTTGATTTTTAATTGTTTCTGAGTGAAAATAAAAGATATTGCACATCACAGGAAATGAGAGCGAGAGAGAGAGTTTTTATACCGTCTCAGTCAGCAGACTTTTAATGTGCTATAAAAGAGTAATAAAGCAAGAAACACGAGGATACAAAAAAGCTCAGACATCTAACGGGGTTAATGAATGAGTGCATCGTCCACACATTCCTTCTAGCAGATGAAAATATGGTGGAAGCGGCGTATTTCCAATTTAATAGCTCATAAACCTCATTCGCCTACTCTAACAATCTACATGGAAGTAGACCTTAAAGTTGAGTCAGCAGGGTGTCACAGCTGATTATTGGTGATGTACTGGAAACTCTGTTCTTCTTGGCTCTGTTATATAGCCGTAATAGCTTAATTCCATTTTATTATTCTGACATATCTGCTATGCTTTGACTCTCAGGGATGCACCTTTTTGCACCTCTTGGATGAAGTAAGGATGCTATCATGTGCTGGCCCCTATCTGCCCTGTCCTCTAGCCTGTATCCAAAATGATCTATCCTAACGTGTTTTGTCGTTCCATGTACAGTCACCTCCCACTGACCCCAACCTGTCCATGCACTCCTCTTCCAGTTTTCATCATAGTAACATGATGGACTACCGCACCTTTCCTTGAACTTAGCCCTCATGAAATGGCTGGGCCACTGTGAAATTGATCCCAGTTCCTTCGACTGTAAATCTATCCTTCTATCAGTGAAAGAAAGTGGTAATAAAAAACAGGTTTTAAGCATTAAAAAACAATATAGATGCATGTGTGCAGTGATGCCTAGAATGAGTGTGTATCACACACTCTATTGGAATGTGTACGAGCATGTGTATCCATGATTGAATTCATGAATGACTTTGTATGACTATCTATGTTATCTGGTCCGTGGCGGCAGCCCAGGACAGCACATTACCACATAGATGGATGCAGTCACTGTGTAGATAAATGACAGAGGTTCCCACTCGCCCAGAAGGACACCATGAAATGGGATTTATGTCAGCGACATTAGTCCTCAGCGCTGGTGTCTGTAACACAGACACACTTTCACACCATGGTGGAGATAAAAGGATGCATTCTGTGAGAGAGGAGATATTTAAACTGCTGTGTCATTTTCTGTTCAGATCCAGCCGTAACGACAGTCCGTATATGTACTGCTGTGATCGCCAACCATGGGTACCCCAGGGGGCACTTCTCTCAGTTACCACAGGCTGCTCCATTATCTATAACCACTTATCATTTACAGGGGAGGGTGGTGGTGGTGGGGAGGGGTCTTCACCCAAGAGACAAACAACCATTCACACTCACATTCACACCTATGGCAATGTCTTGGATTGTGAGAGGAAGCCTGAACACCCCGAAGACCAGAGGTGACAGTACTAACCACCATGCACACAGCCACAACCGTGGAATACTTAGATAAAAGTGATGGATAAATGACTGAAATGTCCGGCTTCAGCCACTCCAAGCAGTACAAAGAGATATCCACTTTTACATGACAGGTGGCATCAACTTGAGTTCATCTGACAGGGCTGTGGGGACATGTCTGACAAAATAAAAGGTTGAAACCACCGATGAACAGTATGCACTGTGGTTGTTTGTGTAGTGAAATAGGAAATTATTAACATAAGACATCACACATTTTGTCACTTGCACAGAACTCTTAAAATAACCCAGTTTCTCTTGTTTTCTTTTGTTCTTTGGCTGAACAACACTGGCAGTAGATCCAGTCCACCCCCAAAGCAGCTCTGCTAACAGTTTATCAATCTGTGCGAGGAGGAAGTGGAGCCTAATACGTTTAGCAAATTTCTCCACATACAGAATCTGTACTGGAATAAGAACAGTGATATCCTTATGTTGCTGGAATTCAACACGGCAAAGGGGAACGGCTGCACAGAGGGGAGATATTGATAGTCGGCAGAGCTGCAGCAGTTTGGCTCTCAGAGGCTGAATGTGTGTTTTTCTGGCACGCCTTTGTGAGATTTTTACAGTCATAATGTTTGAGGATGATTAATCTTTACTGCAGATGAATATCATACCTATTGCATGTGTTACTACATTATCAGAGAGAAGAAAAGGACTTGGTATGTTGGCACACAGCAACTAAGGATGCTTTATATTTTCCTTAGGTGCAAACGTGTGCTTACTTTAGCATCAAATGTATCCTCATCTCCCACAGTACGTACTGTAGAATCTCTCAGGTCCCTGCTTTCATTTACTGAAAGTGAGGTTTTAAATTGAGGAGTGTGGTTTTTTTTGTTTTTTTTATTGAAGGAAAATTCTCACGTGGTATGATGAAATGCAGCGGAAGTTAAAGCGCAGTGCAGATGAGAATTGAGAGGAGATCAAAACCAGCGATTCAGGATTCAGTGTGAGTAAGCCGGAGATGGAGGGAGAGAGAGAAGGAGGGTGAAGTCGAGGGGCAACCCCCCTTTCTAGACGAGGGATTCCTTTACTGCAGTGATCAGCAGTCCTCCCCCTCCATCTTTCTCCTCCCAGCAAGTCATCCGCTCCTCTCCTCCCTCCCTCTTCTTTTCCTCACACTCATCGCTTTCTCTTTTAACTCTCTTTCTCTGCCTTCCTCTGTTTCCCCTTCACCCCTTCCTCCTTTCTTTCTCTCTCTCTCTCTTTCTTGCCACCATCCCTGCTACACAAACACACACACACATACACACACACTACAGTAGTCACGTTTCAGTGAAGAGGGATTGTCTGCTGCAGGGTACAGTATATGCAGCACATGGGTAGAAATGCAAGCGTACTCGTGACTCACACCGTTTTACTCCAGCCTTCATTTATCTCTATCGCTCCCCTGCTGCTCCTCCATTTATCCTGGCATTCTTTCTCCTCCTCCATGCCTCCACACCTCTTTCTCCCGTTCAGCTCATCCGTCCATTTTCGCAGCCATCCTCGATGCCCGTTTCTTTCTCTCTTTTCCTCTCTCCCTCTCTTAGCCGTATGACATTGATTCCAAGGTTGCTGTGCTATTGACTGCTGCTACGCTGTTAAATATTTCAGGCAGCGTTTCAGTGGCTGTGTGCCGAGGGAGAGGAGGGGATGCGGGGGGGCTTCGCTCAGTCGCTCTGCAACTACCGCTGACAAACAGGCTGGTGAACAGAAGGGTGGACACACACACACACATATACACACATGCCACCTGCAAAGACACAGAGGTACACTCACACGTACATTTCACTTCACAGATGGATCTACACACTCACACACACACACGCTGGAGCCATATTTGCATATGTCTGTGATGCCGCCCTGTGTCGGGGTGCGTGGGGTGGTGCTGGTGATGTTGTGGGTATTGCTGTGAAAATCTTTCCTCCTGGCCTCAAGCAGCTGAAGTTAATGAATGAGCCAAGCAGTAGCTGGACCGCTCTCTCTGCAGACTGTGCAGTTATTCCAGACCAGCCAGAATGCCTTTCTCAGCATGTCATCTGATCAGTATACGAGCCTAATCACTGTTTGGGCTCTGCCTGGTGTCATGGGACAGCAATCAGTATTCTCATTTTAGGACAAACACACACACACACACACAAACACACATTTCAGCAAGGAGTTGCCGCAACATTCAGTCATCTTTGGCCTGGTGGTGTCAAAAACAAAGAGTTTTACAGTCCTGATAGGTAACTGATAGGCACGCATGCATGCTCCCCTCTGATCCTATGTGGTGTTGCTTAGTTTCAAGTCGTTGCAAGTCCTGCATCACTGCTGCAGTGGGAGCAATTACTTTTCATTAATGTTCCCAGGCTTCTTCCTTCTCCTCACCATTCCCTGTATTTGCTATCTTGAAAACTAATACACAGAGTTAAAGTTTCAAGAAGTTGTTAGTTCCTCTGGGGTTTTAAGCAAGAAGACCAGAATAGTGAACACTCAGCAGAGTCTCCATCTGTGGCCTATCACTGAGCCTCTGAATGGTGGCTAGTTAGTGTTGCATTGCATGCCTGGTGAGCACAGTCTCCTTTTTAAAACAGAGGCAGCAGTTGAAATCCAGAGCCTACAACAGACAGATTAGCACCTCATCGTTAATTAATGTCAGTCATGCTCAGCGATTGGCAATCCGCAGCAAATTTCACGGTGGCAGACGGCGTGTAACTGTCATTGTTTCTGTTAATCTAAACATTTATCCAGTCTGCATCGTCACTATTTCTACATCTGACTTGATTTGGACTGTCTGACCGCTAGCTGGATTAGATGACTGTAGAGGTGAGATTGGCAGTTACATCCCCAGATTGACAGCCGGGACACTCTTGAGTTGCAGCTGTGTTTGTCAGGTCAGTGCTGGGTTTGCACTTGGTCCCACTGCCAGCCCTTTTGCAGTGTTTCTTTTAACCATTCGTAAGGTAGGAGTAAGTCTGTGATCTTCAGGTTCAGGCAGCTGTCAGTTACCAGTTTGACACTGTCTGCCTGCGTAGGATAAAACAAACCACAAGTTCTGAAAATACGAGAGAAAACCTGACCCACAACTATGAAACCTGAGCCACTAAACTGCAAACGTCCTGTGCTGTTGTCACTGTTCCCTCCCACGAGACACACACAGTGGGGAAAAAAAAATATCCGAGCTCCCTCTGTTGCTGCCTGTATCAGGGAGTTAGCAGCGATATCTGCATGGGTAGACAGGTATCCAGTGTGCGTGTTTCGCTCAGTGCTACAGATGCAGTCAAGCATCTGTTTGCAGTGACAGCATATACACATAAATGCACCGCACGCATATATACACCTGCTGTCCTCCGAGATATGTTTTCACTCCATAACTGTCACTGTGAAGTCATAAAGGAGAAGTTTGTGAGAGCTTGGGGCCTAAATGCAGCTCTGTGCAGACAGTGTGAAAGATATTCTGAGCCTCCAAAGAAATGTGCGTCCACTTATTAAATATGAGCAGAGAAACAGAGCCTTATTTGTGGTGCAGTAGAGGCATATCTTCTGTGTATGTGTGTGTGTGTGTGTGTGTGTATACACATAACTGAAGCTTTAATCAGAAAATCTCAGTTTTTTTGCCCCCTGGCCCTCTTTCTTGCTTGATTTCTAATGTCTCATCCTCACCCCCATTCTGCTTTGTGTAAGTGTGAAGAGATCTGACAGCTCGCCTCATGCCTTTAAAAGGCAACGATCACGGCTCGGCAGAAATCGTGACAAGCTCTGTAATTCGAAACAAATGCAGCGCATAAGGACACTCCTACTTTGCCGGGCTATAATAACATACAGTTGCAACAGAGGGGGGAAAAAAACGAGGGTTTCCCCAAGCTCTGCTCCTCTGTTCGTCTTCCTCTCCTACTCCCTCCCTCCCTCGCTCACTCACTCACTCTCTCCAGTCTGTGACACAAGTGGAGAATTCATGCTGAACCACATCAGGCTGCGTTTGGCTGCCTTCTTTCTGTGTCTCCCACTGTGGTGTTTTCCCTCTAAGTGGCGGTTGTTGTTCCTGGATACTGGTGTATTTTAGATGTGAGAGGCTCTGTGTGTATTTTTATGCGTCATTCCCATCGTACATTTTTTTCCACGACTGGGAAGCTGCAGTTGGATCTGTTCATCTGCGCTTCTTGGGTGTGGCTCCAGTCTGCAAATGGGAACATTTCTTAGAAACTGGAGGAACAGAATAAGCCATTTTGTAACATGATACTTGCAAATGAACAATTAGAGATGTAAACAGGGCAGTGTCACTTTTCTGAGTGTCACACAATGTCCGGTTACGTCAAAGAACGATAAGACAAATATGTGTTTTATCTGTGAAATAACCAACCTTCTTCTTTCTCTTCCTGTTTGCAGGTTTGGAGGGGCGCCCCCTCATGGCATGGCCAGAGACTGTTGTGTTCCTCCGCTGCACCAGAGGGTAAGTCCTCACTTCGTTCAATTTGTTTCTGAACATATGACCTGTATCAGGGGTTTCCCCCTCCTTTTGTAAAGGAAAACCACAAATCTAGCCTCTGCTTCCCGTCCGAGACAAATGAGTTCTGCGCCTAGATGAATTCTGCATTGATCAGACAGAGGAGCCTCATTTGGAGTTAACAGCCAGTAGTCATTAATATGGAATCTGTCTCGGGGTAGCATCTGCTCGTCTGTGCGAGAGGCGAGAGAGCTGGGGAGCGTGAAGAGAGGGAGAGAGAGAGGGAGAGAGAGAGGGGTGCTGAGAGGAGAAGGCAGCAGCATTGCAGAACATGCTGATTTGATTTTAAAGTGGGCTTTAGTAGATGTAGAACTGGAACAGAGATAGGTACACGATCCTCACACTTTTAGCAATGTGCCTGTGATGACAGGATAGTGGAGGACAAAGAGAACAGATGCAGGTGGAGAACAGCTCACACTTGGGGCAAGGTTTCAAATTGTTAACCTAATAAAGAAAGTGGATGTGAAATAAAATGTCTTTGAACTGAGTGAAGACACTCTTGAAACAGAGTCCAGGTCAGTGCAGCCTGCGGCAGCCGATGATCTTTCACTTCTTGGTGCAACCCCAAAAGCAGAGATCTGCTGATTCACTGCAGTGGTCCTGGGCAGGAGGTAGAGGTTGTTGGGTGCAGCAGCAGCAGCAGCAGCAACAAGGCAGCTTGGATCTCTTGCATCTGTGGGCTCACAGCCCTCTGCGTTGATTCATGGCTCTGTCATTAGAGGCCACTCAGCATGATAATGGTTTAAGCTGTACACGCTCATTATTGCTGAAGTTTGGTTACGGACCAATAAAGCTGTGTTACAGACCATTGTTAGTATGCTATTAAAATAAAGCTGCACTGAGCACAAACAGTGGCTCAGCTGTTTGGGACAAGATGACAACAAAATAATACAGATGAGAACACACACTAAATACTGAAAAACACCATAAGTTCCTGTCCCACTGGAGTGTGTTCTATTTGTCCCACATGCACTGATTCATCCCACTTTTTCTTATTTTTGTGCTGCTACCAAAAAACCCAAACTTTTCAAAGAACAGATAAATTGTAATATGAATCTTGAGGCCTTTTTTCACAAGAATCATTTAGAGGTCTTTTAGCCTCTCTGTGGGAATAAGAAATATCAATAGTTGGCATCAACAAATCAACACACCAGTTCTGTGAGGAAAAAGGTTAAGCAATATTTTGCTGTATTGATGTCTTCAGGACCTGTCAGTGGAAAGTCGGGCAGTCAGTGTGATTCTGTGTCTCCAGGTGTAAGTGTGTGATATTTTCTTGCATGTGGCTGAGTCATGCGTTGATCATAGGTGAAATAATAGAGGTGCACAGTCAGAGTTCATGTAGGATTTACAAAGAACTCTCGAATTAGTTGATATTTTAACCTGATTTCTTGTAGAGTGGCTGTACGTGGTGTCTAATGACAGTCACGGGAGAGGACAAACTTAACATTGACGTTAAAGGCGTTAATCCTTGTATCCTATTTCGTGCTCGGAACATTTGCATTGTAAACAAAGAAGGCTGTTGATGTTACGAAGGTTTTAGTTGCGAGTTGTGAGTTGTTTCCTGGGTTGCTGTTGCTCTTAGTGGCTCTCAGTTTGTTGTTGAGCTTAGACTGACAGCTGGAGCTACTGTTGCACTGCCCTCTGCTGGGTCTCAAATCACACCCCTCTGTGTGGTCAATCAAAATAATGCTTTATTTTCTAGGGGCGAGAAAGGTTAGCCTAAAGTTTGCGTCAGAATATCAAACTCTGCTGTGTTTTCTGGTGTTTTTGTCGTAGATGTCGGATTAGTTTGTGGTATCCAGGAGACACTGAGACACAAGCAGACAGTTAAACAGTGTATTTATTCAAAATCTGGAAAATCCTAAGACTAACCAGTACTGAACAAAATAAGCCATATCCTTAGGCATCCTTAGGCGTCCTTATAAGATTTACTCCGAGAGAGCAGAGTACAAGAAAGCTCATTACCACGGTTCAGTTAAGACCTTAGGGTGTTACATTGTTTCTGTGTGACATTGTCTGACATTTTCTTGCCTGCAACTCTCTCACAGAGGTGACGGTGGTGTATCAGAATGGACTGCCGGTGATCTCAGTCAGTTTGCCATCCAGGCGAGAGCGCTGTCAGTTCACCCTCAAGCCTCTCAGTGACTGTGTGGGAGTTTTCCTGCAACAGCTCCAGGCAGAGGACAGAGGCATTGACCGGGTAGCCATCTACTCCACGGGTATGTTCACACACTACCGCTGTATCCCTTCACCCCAGCAGGTTCTACATATACAGGTCCTTACATGCTTTGAAGTGTTCTTGTATTTTGATGCTGTTAAAGTGTTTCCATAGCTGTGGTGTTGCATCAGAATTTAATACCACTGCATGCACCATGAGATGATTTCTCAGCCCTCACTCTGCTCAAAGGGGTTCATTTTACACGAACAAATGGCACTTGAAATCAACACTTTATGTGTAAGTGCATCTGCTTTTACCTCATGATGATCAAGCGGCAACAAGCCTGATTATCAAGAGAAGTCGATGCTTGAAGTGGCTACCGATCAGTGTTCCATCTCTTTTACCGCCTCGCATTTGTCTCTCTGTCTCTCCAGATGGAGCGAGGGTCGCCTCCTCCACAGGCATAGACATCCTGCTGCTGGATGATTTCAAGCTCGTAATTAACGACACCACACACCTCGTGCGGCCACCAAGGAGAGGTGAGTGCTGGCAGAGGCGAAAGGCGGAGCCTGTGCTGTTTGCTCTGAGTCATTTCCACACAGTTCAGGACACCACCATTAAGAAGTGGTATGGTATGAAAGCCTGTCTTTGTTTGATCTGTTTGCATGTTTGTACTTCAGAGCTGCTGCCACATGAGGAGGCAGAGAGGCTGAATGACGTCAAGTTTCTGGTGCAGCAGCTGTACACCACCCTGCGCATCGAGGAGCACCAACTAGGCAAAGAACGCGAGCTGATTGGACGACTCGAGGACCTCAACTCTCAACTCCGCCCCATGGAGAAGGTCTAACTTCCTTAACATGTTTGACTGGATTTTCTGTTGTTGTTGTCTGTAGTGCAAGTTCATTGCTGCTCTTAGCTAGACAAACAAAACACCTCACGGTTTGTCACACTGACAACCAAGAATTGAACAGTAAAACGTGTGAACTTGCAATTAAATAATTTGCATGTTTTTGCATACTTTACCACAGACGTTTTAGTTGCAGAATATTCTTTTTGGTTTTTTGGCAGATAATTAGTGTAAGATATCAGTCCCTGTTTCCACTCAGCGATTAAAAAAGTCTGATTAAAGAAGGACCGACCCACTGTGCCATTTGGTTATGCGTAAGAGGCTATCAAATGTTGGAAACTTGGCGAAACAATGAATTTGTTATCTCAGTAATGAGATAATATAAGATTGCAATAACTGATCAGACACACAGTCAATCTTATAATAATTACATCTTATTTGGAGACAAGGGTCTAAAAAAAAACGTAAACTTTCATATATTTGAAGTGGCTGACTGTCTGCTGTTGTCTTGACTTCTGTGCAGGTGAAGGAGGAGTTGAGTAAGAAGGCGGAGCGGCGTACCACCTGGGTGCTGTGGGGCGGCATGGCGTACATGGCCACCCAGTTTGGCATCCTGGCCAGGCTCACCTGGTGGGAGTACTCCTGGGATATCATGGAGCCTGTCACCTACTTTATCACTTATGGCACAGCCATGGCCATGTATGCTTATTTTGTGCTGACACGCCAGGTAAGACCCAAATATAGAACTACATGTGACACGGAATCATCATTTATTCATTTATAAAGGATGATACAAACTTCTCAAATGCATTATTATGATTGTAAATTGATTATCCTTTGGGTAAGCCATCTGTCGTGTGACGTTGGACTCAAGGGCAAACTAATAGATGATTAATCATTAAAGTTATCAACAGATTAATCATACTGTGTTATTAAACTAAAAGCATGCTGATTGTGCTAAATACTGTAGCACACCTTTGATTCTTTTCAGGAAATTGTCCTGTTTAACATTATGCAGCAACTATTTAAGCAACCAGAGAACATTAGTATCTGAAATGTAATGGTTAATCCACTATTTGCATATTTTAAGCTGTTTAAAAAGGCTGATCTGGTGACCCTGCTGCCCTACAGAATTAAAGTTAGTATTTAAAAGGCACCACTTGGTGATTTAACTCCAAGGACATGGAGTCCATTCAATGTTGTATTTCTCACCAGTGTGATTTGGCCCAAGGACTAGAATGCAGAACATGGAGGGTATCTGATCAACTGGCTCCTCTTACAAAGTGCTCCGTCTGTGTCTCTCTATAAACTGCAGGAGTACGTTTACCCCGACGCTAGAGACAGACAGTATCTGCTGTTCTTCCACAAGGGGGTGAAAAGGACACGCTTCGACATTGAGAAGTACAACAAGCTGAAGGATGATATTGCTGAGGTATAGTTACTTGGTGAAAGATGGATGTTTTTGATGTAAAATGAGCATTGCAGACACACTGGGGATTCACACATTTTACAGTTCAATACTCGGTTTGGTAACTGCTTTTCGAAGACCTACTTTCATCCCATTTCCCCACTTGCTTTCTACTCATATTTTTCCTTCCACTGCCTCTCTCTCTCCAACCTCTCCAGGTGGAGTTGGATCTGAAGCGTCTTCGGGACCCGCTCCAGCTCCAGCTCCCAGTCCAGCAGCTCACCGCCAGTAAAAATTGATGGGAAGAGTAACTCCCTCCTCTCTCAGCTCCTACAACCCATCTCCCCTCTTCCCTCCTGCTGTCCAACACCTTTCTCCCTCCCTTTTTACCCCCAACTATTTCCTCAGACTCCTCCTTCCCCCATCCCTCCCACACCTAATAATCCCATCCCTTTCTTGGCTGTGGGAGTTAGTTTTTTCTCTTTTTTTTGTTTTTCTTTTTTTGTTTTTTTTTTCTTTTTCTTTTTACTTTCCTGACTGAAAACTCCAGTCGGAATTGTAAGTGAAAACCAATAAAAAGACAAAGAAGGATGGTGAAAATACCGGGAACTGAAAAACTCTCACAGCCGATGGATGGTGAGGATGATAAAAAGGACAATGACAATGATGATGATGATGATGATGGGATGAAACTGGGCACTATGGATATGCCTCATGTCTCCGGAGGGACAGCCTGCAGGGAACTCCGGGGGGGGGACTTGTAGACACTCCAGTACAAAGGACATGCAGAGGGGCAGTCATTCTTCAGTCTGTGTGTGTGTGTGTGTGTCTGTGTGTGTGTGGGGGACTACCAGGGTGCACTGCGACACCGACCCTGGCCACTCTGTGCTGTATGACACAGCAGTATAGTCCTGCTTCCTAAAGCAGTCAAACTGTCAACACACACACCCACTCTTGGTTGGGGCAGGCTCCAGGGAGAGTCTTTATCCCACACGTTAAAGTTTACAAGGAAGTCTTGACTGCAGTCGCACCATCAGGGGGGACATTTGTCTTCCTGTGGCTGAACTCTGCTGCCTCCCCCCTCCCTGGGCCACGCCTTCTCCAGGTGACGGACAGCTGTCCCTCCCAGTGTGACCTTTGTCAGGAGCCTGTCTCGACTAACAGGATATAGGCATGACGACGCCTCTGTTTCCTCTTCCTGTTGATGTCCTGTAGCGGCCCGGTCTGTCAGCGCAAATATGAGAGTACTACCGACAACAACATCACTGTGTGTTCTTTTATTCCAAAAAAAATATTTTGGCACTTTTTATTTTGAAAGCCATAGTATATTTGTTATGAAAAGAATATAAATATATATATGTATACAATCAAATAAACAGATGACCAGAGGCTAGTTTTTTTCAGTGGGGGGAGGAACTCTCTTACAAACATCATTTCACCAGAAACTCATTTACATCCTCTGAAGATCTCCTGAATGACGGACCCCCCCGCTATCAGTCCATTGCACACTATGTCACATGCGCACACACAAAGAGCATTATATTATATGCATTTACTACCTTGGATGTAAGGCTCCTGTGCATGGCCACCAAAGGGGGGGAGGGAGTGGGCTGAACAATGTTAAAGCCGAATCAGGGTGAAAATGGCTTCGAATGGGATTGATTGTTTTTGACCAATGCAGAATATCAATGTGGTTAATGCCATGCTTGACCTCTATAATCTTGTCAATGAATACAGAGATTGCTGCGGCATTGCTTAGTATAATGAAGGGGTTCAAATGTTTAGTGATCATTGCCTCAGACAAGGCATGCAACATTTTTCTGATGAATCTGAAAATTATAGAAGCCCTGAGAGTGAAGTGAGGAAAAAGAATTCTTGTGATCCATTTCAAAAGTCTGATCGTCTGTGCTCCTGTGTATGGCAGAAATGGAATACAACATGCATAACTCCTGTTTTTGTTACCTCAGTATAAGGCCTTCAAATCCACAGAGTCCGCTGTGTTTCTACAGTAGCCCAGACTAGACAAACCAAACACTGGCTCTAGATAGGGCCTTTCACTTTTTTTTTTTGATTGCAAAAAGAGGATCATTTTCAGAATAATTTCTGTGGTTGATGTAATATTAATTTCGACCACGAGAGGCCGAAGTGCATGGAGAAATTAAAACTCACCTAGAGGACAACGTGAATGCTTTTAGTCCTATTTTAAAACATGGGGTTGTAATGGTGTGAAATCTATTTTGGTTTTTACCCAAAAACTCTTTTCCCCACCAGTTTCACAGATAGAAAAAAAAATCACTGCATGATTTCACACATTTTTTTGACCTGTATTCAACATAAACACAGGAGAGGAGACAAATTCGATCAGACTTGTAAAATGGATCACCAGAAGGGGTTTTCCCCCCCACTTGCCTCCTTGGGGGCTTCTGTAAAGGTATTGTTCTCAGAGGTGTAAAATGACCATTTCCAGATTTTCAATGACCTGGCCTTAGCAGCATGTGAGGTACATTTTAACATCTGGCTATATTTCTCCTTCATGAAGCTTTCAGAGAAAATAACAAAAGTCTACATCAATTTGCAAGAGGCTTTTTTCATCCTGAAATAAAACCAGAGTTTTCTCCTCCCACTGTTGCTGTAATGCCCCCCTGCTCCCGCGATGGCAAGGCAGGGTAGACTGCATGCTGTGGTATGCCCTCAGTAGAAATTTGTGAATGTGTAGGAGCATTATTGCAATTTTGTACTTAATTGGATACTTTTCTTTGCCACATCTAGCTGAAGTCTCCCCCCCTCCAAAGGTTATAGAAGCCATATGTTTATTTTGTGCATTTTTTTTTTTTTTTTTTTTTTGGGATGGTCGCTGAATAAACCTTTGTCAGCTTCACTTAGTTTTGTGTTCAGGGTGAGGATTGGTGGCCCACTCTCCGGTCCCATTTATGTCTTCAACAAAAGAAAAAGAAAAAAAACTCTCAGAGCCAGTTATTTCCACTCTGAGCTGCTGTAGATCACCTCTGCAGAGGGGAAGCACAATGACCTAACGTCCCTGCACATAGACTCGAGTTCAAGATCATCTCCTGCTTGTGTGTGTCGTGTGCACAGTTGGCCGAATCCTACTGAAGAGATCCTTGTGTTTGACTGCAGATTTTCTATTAAAATGCATGATTCTAGGTCAAATCAAAAGTTAGCCATGCAGATCTCAAGGCAGGATTTGGTCTAATCTGTTACTGTGTGTGTGTGCGTTTTTATCTCCAAGGGAAATGGTGCCTTTTGGATGATTGATGATGTTAACGGTATAGACAATGTAGCAACAACAATGATAAGATCGCTGCATATGGGACGCCACTGTCATATAAAAGAGGGTTCAGTTTGAATGTTTGGAAGTGGAAATCAATCTTGCTGTGTGTCTGTGAGCACTTGTTTGTTGAATCCACATGCTGACGAGTACGATTGTGCTGGGGGCAAAGTTCAGATCACCATATTCATTAATCTTTAGCCCTTAATCACCGTTTTGTCAATAGTGGTAAAAAAGAAATTGATTTCCGCCTACATCCCCACTTCATAGCAGTCATTAGCTTTAAACCCTTTTTTCCTGAAAATGCCAATTTACACACATCATGACACACACAAAGCGACGGAGGTGTTTCCTTGGAGATGAAGGAGATGTGGGAGGTGAGAGAGTTGAGGCCTCTGTCTGCAGTCCAGTCCTCCCCTCTGCTGTTTCTACACTTCTCTCCATCATCAGCTCCTCCTCCTTTTTGTCATGCCATCCACCGTTTATTGCCTTTGTTCCGTTTTTCTCGTTTTATTTTTTAAAAACAAAATATATCAAATATAGGGAAACTTTATTATAAAGAGGGTGTTGCATGAATGTATGTTTACATGAGAAATTATGTGAAAATAAAAAAGACGATTTATCAACAAAAAAAAAAAAAAAGCAAAGATAATTTAAGAACGTTGTTTGTAGAGATTCCTAGTTATAAAGGGGCAGTGGACAGGGCTGCATCTTTTAAACCCGCCCTGCCAAATCTGACTTAAATCCCAGCCAACCAACTGCTCAAACCCCATCAAACCCCACTCACATCTTCACCTTGTTTACTCCCCTGCGTGCATCTATACTCCCCAACAAATGGAAAAACACCCTCCATTCTCTGTGCACCTATAAAGGAGGAGACCTCTTGACCTCACTTTCTATTGTCCTGGATTTGAGTCCAAAGGAAAAGGCGCACTCTGCTAGCATATCGGGGAACACCTCCCTTCTCACCCCTCTCTCCTCTTTTTTTCATCCACCTTCAGCCTTTTTTTTTTTTTATCTCTCCAAAATCACATTGTTATTCTATGTTTTGAATGTGTGTTATGTTTTGAATACTTTTGTCTGTTTGCATTTACAATAGGATACGTTTAAAATGCCTAAAGAGTGAAGCAGAATATAGGATTGAAATGATCTTGTACTCCATTCTGACCTCTTATTTCATTTTCGTTTGGTTCTTGTCTTTTTTTTCTTCAGTTGACATATGATGCTGTAATGTTGGCAAAAAAGAAAATGTAAAATCCTGTATCATTTATGAAATATGTATAAAAGAGATATGTAATTCAATTATCAATAAAATCCTTATCCAGTTTTTGGAGCCAGTCGTCCAGTTGAGGATTCTTTTTTTTTTTTTTTTTTTTTTTTTTTTTTTTTTTTTTATACTTGAAAGTGATTAATGGAGATATTACAGACATTTACAAGAAGCAGCATTTCAAGGTCATGACCACCTCCATCTGCTCGCCTTGGCCTCCAGCTCTTCCTGTACAGGACATCCTAAGAGATAGGCCTGTGTGGATAAACTGTTCTATACACAAGGTACATGGAGAAACATGGTTGCAGTTAAATGCCCAGTGTTTAAGATTTAGTGGGGCTCTATTAACAGAACATGGCAGATATGTAGTATAATATGCATAATTCTGTTTTCATTAGCATATTATCACCCAAAAAGAAGATTTGTGTTTATTTCTCCATGGCTGCTGTAGTTCAATCTCATGCTCAAACGGGATGGTGAGTGGAGTGGGTGGAGGGTGAATTAAGGGGTATTCATTTGGTTGCAATATGCAACATCTGACTGCCACTACACACTGATCCTTTAAAGTTTATAAATAGAGAATGGAAAATTAAAGGCATATTTTCTTTTGAATATTACTGATGAAAATGTAATTAATTATGTTTTCAATTTGGTTTTGGTTATTGGAACGGAAACAAAATGATTTCCCTTAAGTATGCAAGTGTCGCTTTGAGCTAAATGTCAACGTGCTCACAATGACAGCATGTGAAATCTTTAGCAGATTCGCCCTTTTAGTTCAGCGTGTTATCATTTGCTAACATTAAACACAAAATAAAATCTGAACTGAAAACTGAATCTGATGTGTTGACCTAGATGAAAAGTTAAGGGATCGCCAAAGTTAAATTACAATTCAAGTAATATTACAGTACTGGGACCTTTGTTTGCTGTCTACTGTAGGAAACACACTGAATACACATAAACACCTCATACAAGGCCCCTTCAAAAACCTGAACTATCTCCTTAAGCTACTACAGTCTGCACCAAAGACAGTTTGACATTGCCATCCATATGGCTAAAGAACCCCACCAGCATTTTTTAACCTGATGCTGCAACACATTTCTCAGCAGTGAAGTTGCTATAAAACCGAGCACAGTTATCATCCTAAAACCAACTTTGTAAACATAATTAGAAAGTTTGCTCCAAACTCTGAAAACTAAATTAAGATGAGGAAATCTGAACAAAAGAAGTGAAATAAGGAGAACATTAAAACTATACTGCCGTATAGCTTTCCTATACACAGTGTGGTTATGCAGTAGTGTAATAAAGTGCTGATTGAATCTGCTTGTGCCGTAGAGACTTGCAGCCAGGAGGGCTACTAGTGTCTTATTTCCAGGAGTAATCACAAAAGAAGAATAGCATGTTCCACCTCATTTTGTCTAACAGCCTTGTGGATTAATGTCTCCATCGATTTAATTACATATAAGAAACAAAAACTGCAAGCATCAGGTTTGTTCAGACGGTTTCTAAATGAAAAGGGCAGAGCTTTAGACATTTTCTGACCTGTATTAGTGGTCAAGAAATGAGCTAGATAAGAACATATTCACTCTGCAGGCACCCTGTGTCCTCGATGAGGGACTTTGGTAAATCCTGAGTTTGCAAACCTCAAAGTGAGAGCTGCTTCAGCACGACACTAAGCAGATTAGTCAGATTGGTTTAATGCTGCCACAGATTAGATCATTGCTTGTTTGTTTTTTTTTCATGCCCCCTGTAAATCAGGGAGGATAGGAGAACAAGAAAGATGTGAAAGTATCACAGCATGATACTATATTTGACTAATGTTCGAAAGGATGGAGGAGAGTGTGAATACAATGGGAGGATGGTCCTGTCACTGGACTTGGGGAGCAGGAGGTCAAGGGGTCAAGGTGAGACAGAGACATGACAACATGACACATACAGATAAGTGGCGCCTACTAAAGACAGGCCACCAGAAGAGCTACACACACATTTGTTCACACTCTGCCCATGAGCTTGGACTATCATTTATCCAACACTGAGAACATGTTTATTTTGGTGGTAACCAGTCTGCTGCAGGAGGTTCTTGCAGTTGCAGGTGTAGGTGAGTGTGTTTTCACCCAAAACAAATAGGTTTCTGCTATATTAACATTAAATTCAAATTTGTCGGATATAGATTTCCAATCTATATTTTCCTACTACTATGTGTTAATCCATTTTCTAATACTGCTGGACTTCGAGCCAACAGCCTTTCTGCTTCTACTAAAGATGTGAATATTTAAAAGAATAGTCAATAACAAACTTTCATCTAAAGAAAGAGCTTAGTTACAGCTTTCAGCAAATGTTACATAAAATGGGATAAATGGTGCAGTTTAATATATAATAGGAACTATTTTCAGCAGTGGATTTACACATATTTGGTGCTCTGGTGACTATTTACAGCAGCAAGTTTGTCATGTGATAGATAAACTGCAGGTCCCAGGTTCATTTTAATGAGCCACCCAGTGCAACTGTGTGGCTCATTAATAGTTTTTGGGAGATTTTTTTGGCATTAAGAAAATAGAACATCACCACCTTTATCCTTTTACAGAAAGATTTATTATGAAGGACCATAAGGTTGGAGATTGTTTACTGTGGACTTCATTTGCAGATGAGAGGCTGGAGTCTGACTCATGACAAGCATGGCTCCACATTCTCTTAATAGCCATTTTAAGATATTCAAGCCCCATCTGGAAGATTTAACACTCCCATTATCACACAGCCGCATGAGTCAGCTATGTCCTCTGCCCCTTCTGTGCCGCTCGAGCTGGAACACAGTTGGTCAGTTGTAGGTCTCTAAAACTGGTCGTTTATGCTGTCAGTGGGCCCGGGGACATAGATTGATCCCTCTGATTTTATTGGAGCAGTAGGTAGTGACAAGATGGACTGTCCAGTGGATGGAGGGAGAAAATTAAGTGTGTGGTGACATCATTTATGCTCACGATATTAATCCCATCTCACACAAATATTTTGTCAAGTCTCCCAGCAGCTAGGGTGCAATCAGTTCATTCACAAGTTGTTTACTTGTGAAAGCAGATATAAGGGGAGGAAGTTATCATTCATGTAAACCTCTGGTCAATCTTGCCTGTCATGCAGAAAGCGCTTTTTGTTCAAGATACAGGAAAATGTAAAGCTGGATATTTTATGCCAAGCAATCCAACTAAATGGAAAGCCTAGCGTTTGGTTGTAGTCGTGGTCACTGCTGCAGTAAAGCGTTATTGTGGTTGTTGTCAGCTGTCATGTTTCCTGGCTCTGGCCTGTCACTGATGATGCTTTACTGCCGGCTAATCAGTCTCCTGCTGTTTCTTCATCCCTGCTGATTCTTGGTGATTAACACTTGCTCTCACTCTTGCCCACTTTGCCCACTGTGATCAACCCTCAAGTATCCTTCTTTTCTTTCTGTTTAACATCTACCTCTTAATTACACTGTTGAGAGGGCATGAGAGGGGGTCTATTGATTGTTTTGCTGCACTTTGTTTACTCCGCTTGTTCAGTCGTTCTCCCGATTCTGCAAAGCTGGCCGCAGTGAATAGAGTTGCCACTGACAGACCTCATTGGATAAAGGGTTTCTTTAATTTACTTAACTAATTAGAATTGACTCTGTGTTCAGTTTATCTTAACGGTCCAAAGATTTGGTATCATGGTAACAAGTTTGCTCAAGTGACCAGTATAGATGTACAGTACATGGGATGGAGTAAAAGATACAGTGCTTGTCTAAGGACTGAGCAGAAACTGGAACTTACCCGAAGTAACTAATCGTCCTGAATTACCAGCAATGCTAGAGTCTCTTCACCACCATGCAAATATTTGTAATATTTGTTTTTTATTTGAATCAATAGAAGTGAGAAAATAAAAAAAACACAGCAATATGGATTTAGATTTAGACAGCTGTATTGTCTATTTGGAATAAAGGTGAACCAAGATGATGCACTGTAGGAGGAATGAAGGATGGAGAGGTAAGGGATGAGAGGAGAAATCAAGGTCATAGATCGTCGTAGATAGACCGCTGTCGGGCACAGGAGTGAGTTGAGACTCTGAGTGGGGGGAGCCATCACTGTGTCACTCTATGTATTTGAATGAAAGCGAGAGAAAAGAAAAGGGAGAGAGATGGAAAGAAATAAAGGAGAGCCTAAGAGGGAGTGAACAGATAAGGTGTGCTTCAGTGCGTGGAAGTGGGATGAGTTCAAAGTGCGGCATTTGTTCCCAAACCTAGTTATAAAACTCTAGAAAAAAAGTTGCATTGAAAGCAAAATATCCTTACAATATCAAAAGTGAAAGTAGCTAGAGTAATATATAAAAGTTAGCAAAGTTTTAAAAAAAAAAAAAGTACAATATTTAGCTTTAAAATCTGTACTTGGATAAATAGTTACTTTCCGTCACTGTCCTTTTATAAATTGTCCTGGTTAAACTCCTTCTTCTCGGCTTTATCTTAAAACTCACATCATGTTTTGTTTGTTTTGTTTTTTGTTTTTATTCATCTTCTTCTTATTCTGTGTCTCAGCCCTGGATCCCTGCTCTGCATACATCAGCCTGAATGAACCCTGGAGGAACACAGACTACCACATCAATCAGTTATCTGGCGTGCCTCTGTGTGACAGCCACGTTTCTGGAGAATGGTACCGCTTCACTGGCATGGCGGGGGATGCCATGCCAACATTCTGCATCTCTGAGAATCACTGTGGCACCCACGCTCCCATCTGGCTCAATGGCAGCCACCCTCAGCCCCATGAAGGCATCGTCACCCTGCCTGTCTGTGCCAGCTTCAATGACAACTGCTGCCACTGGAACACCAGTGTAGATGTGAAAGCCTGTACTGGAGGATATTTCGTCTATCGCCTGCCCAGACCCTCAGTATGCTTCCATGTTTACTGTGGCCGTGAGTTAGCATGTCTCATACGTAAAATTAGTTTATTCTATCACTGAGTATGAGTTATATTATAGTTTTCATTTCTTGTCTATTGTTGTGTTAATATGCTTGTGTGTGTTGCACAGATTTCTATGATATCTGTGATGAGGTGGACTGCACAGGTCCCAGATGTCCTGAGTCTGACTGTCGATGTGCACCTGGAACTGTCCTGGGACCAGACAGACAAACATGCCTGGGTGAGACAGACAGAGCGGAAGGAAGAGAGGGGACAGATAAGTTGTGCAACAGACAATGATTAACCAGAAAACATGGAAGATGGATAGGCTGGAAATGACTCCTGAAAAACAATGACAAGAGCAATCAGTCAGGATGGATTTGCAGTATGTTTATTCATGGTTTTGACATTCATATTTGTGGATAAACAGTTTTAATGCTATTCAAATATCCATGTTTACTTAACTTAACAAGATATTCAGGATCTGGGGCAGAGCCTGCAAAGATAACAAAAACCAATAATGAGAAATTTATTTAAAATCCTATTGTAGTAATTCTTTGTCTTCAGAGATAGCTGATTCATGATGAGAGGGGTATACTTTAAGGTCCACTTAAATTAGATTAAACTTGATATGTATGTGTATAAAAAATATACAAATAGCGAGCTTTTCTGGAGCTGCATCTCATTCCATCCATTGGCTAAACATTTAAATGAGCAACGTTTGTATTTATGTTTCTCCAACCATTCATCCACCACCTTTAGTTAACTAAAAGCTATCTCTTCAAACCATTTACACTGCTCTAGTGCACCACCGCCCTGTAACTGCCATTTCATCTAGTTCCTACGATCTGTTCCTGATCACTAGACAGGATGAGCTAGTTTTACTAAATGATAAAGTTAGATCATAACACAGGGTGAGTGCAAAGCCTAATGAAGGAAGCAGCAAGTGACAGAAAGATGGAAAGATTGTTTTTTGTATTTGCTGACTCAAGGTGAAGGTGTGTGTGTGGTACACTACACGATACACCTAATGATGGGTGACAGGCATGCGGTGGGAACCTAGCCAGCCTAAGAACTGCTGTTATCTCATTATTCACCCATCAACCAAATCTAGCTTTCCCTGTCTCAAACTTCTTCGCATCATCTCTCACTCTTTTGCAGTCTCACTTCTGTCCCTCCGTTTATGTCATCCCTTATTATTCTGTTACCAGTCCTCTCAGCATTATAAACTGAGTTTTAAAGTCCTTTAAACTCAATTTATCATCCTCCTTTCCCAGAACACTAAGTGAATGAGATGATAAACTCAACCCATCTGGTACTCAGTCGATTAAAACGAGACTCATCTGATAATAATATCTGACCCAGGTGTGGTGTGTGTCCTATGTTCAGATGTGAATGAATGTGAGAAGAACAACGGTGGCTGTGCAGAGGTGTGTGTGAACACCAAAGGCTCCAGGCGCTGTGAGTGTGGGCTGGGCCGTGTGCTGGATGATGATGGACACAACTGCAGAGGTACATCCATGTTCTGATATTTAAATCACATGCCAGTCAACGTACAGAGATAATTAAACCGGCAAACATGGTGGTCTTCATCTTTTTTCCTTTTTTCTCATGCAGAGACAGCAGGCTGTCATGTTAAGAATGGAGGCTGTAGCCATGGATGCTCCTCGCTGCTGGACTCCTATAAGTGCAACTGTCCCCGAGGGCTGGAGCTCGGAGAGGATAAACATACATGTCAAGGTGTGTAACTGTGTGTGTGTATGTGTGTGTGTGTTTGTGTGTCATTGTATTTAATGGTTTGATCAAAATGCATGTACAGTATTCAGATCAGAAGTGATTTTTAACATTTCAGTTTGGAGTTTGGGTTTAGGTTAAAAAATGATACAATCCTGGTTAAAAGTAGTTTTCAGACTATTTACCTCTGAGTACAGGACTGAAACTAATGATTATATTTAGGTGGTTTAAACTATAGATTTTAATTTTCTTATTAGATAATAACAGTTTATCATGTAATCAGGAAATAGTCAAAAATGCTGATCAGTCTAAAGTGTTGTCCTCAAATTACATATTTTTTTCAACCAACAGTTTAAAACCCAAAGATCTCTAAATTTAATGTTGTAAACATTGATTATTTTCATTATGAATTAATTATTAGTGATTACTTTCTCAATAATCAATCAATCACACAGTAGAAAATAGTGAAAATGTCTTATTGTGTCTGATGAACAGTACAAAAGTCAAAGATGTTTTGTGTAATCACAGAAAACAGCAAATATTCAAAGTGGAGAAGCTGTCATTTTGGCTGTAATTTGCTTTAGCAATTAATCTAATATCAAAACATTTGCCAATTTAGTTTCTTTTTGATCAACTTATAACTAAATTAGATTTCAGCTCCATTCAAATAATCAACAGAAAAAAGTAGCAGATCATCACATCTAGGGAGCTGGTGAATGTTGGCATGTTTACTTGCTGAAAATTACTGTAAATTACTGAAAAGATTAATTCATTACAAATTTTAGCCAACAAACAAACAGATTGTGTAATATGTTTTCATCCAATCACATGACTGTAGGATGCCTTTACTCTGCTCTTTGTTGTTGTATTTGTGCACTATTTCATGATTCATATCATACCATGGACCATAAGAATATCTTTGCCTCACTTTCCTGCAGTGCCGGTCCAGTGTGATCCCAGTTCTATTATTGTATCAGTTCCGAAAGACCTTGTAGGAGGATTGGAGCTCTCCCTGTCCAACTCGTCTTGTCGAGGTGTCTCCAATGGCACACACATCAACCTGAGCTTCAGCCTCAAGACCTGCGGTACAGTGGTGGAGGTGGGTTGAAGTTTTCAGACTGCTCAGGGTTTAGCCTCAATGGGCAGAGCTTGGAAAAATATTTCATTATATCAGAGTGGTGCCTTAAAAGTGTCATAACCTGAATGTTGACCCCCAGGTGACAGATGACAAAATTGTGGGCACCAACCTGGTGACAGGCCTTCCTAGGAACAGCCCAGGCAGCAACAGGGACTTGATAGTGCGCACCAGCAAGTTAGTGCTCCCAGTCACCTGTGAGTTCCCCAGGGAATACCATGTGTCAGACGAATACCAGGCAAGTCTGCACAGCTCAGCCCTCGAGCTGGCAGGCCACAGCGAGGGTATCTTCCCGTTCTCCTTGGAGCTCTTCAAGAACGCAGAGTTCTCAGAGCCCTACCGCACCCCTCCTCAGCTCCACCTGCATGACTCCCTGTTCTTTGGGGTGGAGCCAAAGGAAAGAGTGGATGGCCTCTCTGCAGTGGTGGAGAGCTGCTTTGCCACACCAGGACCCAAAGCTGACCAGGCCCTCAAGTATTACCTCATCAAAGACGGGTGAATAATGTGACGTTTTGTCAGTTTTAATGTCACATCTTGCGCTGCATGATAGCACACTTATTGAATGGGAATAGCAGGAATAGCACTGCTGGATATCATATATCACTTTTTTGGGCAAAAGCCAACAGATATCATACAATAAGGACTAAAGCTACACCCAGGTTCATGATATACTTTTACATTTGCAGGTTTACAGCAACATATTTCTCGCACACAAAGCCTCTAGCTGTGTCTAGTGCAAAATTTGGTTTTATTTAAGATATTTGACTGTATTTCTGTTTTCATTATTACCCCATTCATTTGTGACGCTCACAACACTAACAATTTCAACAGAAAAAAAAAACAGTAATGTGTTTTTCCAGAATCAGTGTCCCTGTCCCTGTGAGTTATTTACAGAACGCTCTGTCATCTGTTTTTATAGGTACTGTTTCTTAAATATAAAGTTGTTTCAATAAAACCTTTGTGACAGTGACAGTGACGTCTTGGGATTACAAACAGTCTGTGATCATTTCTAGAGACATATATGACTAATAAATTTTGAAAATGTAGTTTTTCAATGCGGTAAAATTCCATCCACTGTCACTGTATTGAAATAGAGGCAGAAATCTCAGTGACAGATGTCATAAATAACCTAGCAAATAAAACCAAAGCTGCATGGAACTGTCTATGCATGGATAGATACTCCTCAAAGTAAGAGATGGCTTTTGTTGTAATTTGGTTGAACTGACTAAGTGTCTTGCTCATGCACACAATGAAAAACAGCAGAATCTTGTCTTTATTGGAGTCCTCATAATAAATGTCAACAGGATGCAACCCAGCTGCTGTGTTTCCACAAAGGCATCAGCTGCTTGACAGTTATAGGACAGGAAATCTCCATTCCTTCAAGGAAATGTCAATTGAAAAATGCCACTGGCCTGGCATTGTGTTTAATGTGGAAAGAAAACAAGAATATTTTGAGTAGAAAAAAAAACACAGATCAGCCTTATTATCTGGGGAAGACTTACTTTTAGCCAACCATTTCTCCTCTAAACCCAGAGTGAGATTTTCTCTTGCTACTCTACGAACACAAACAGAGCTGGGCTATACCGGTAATCTATTTCCATGATTTCCCATTAAACATACAGCACTGTTTGTGGGCACTGGGGCTACTAACCTTGATGAAGTGGCTTGTTAGACATGGATCACTATTGTGTTAAAATCATCATCAACTACATGTGTGACTCTCCCCTCTTTGCTTCCTTTCCAGGTGTATCTCTGATGAAACTGTGACACAGTATTCCTCAAAGGACCAGCTCTCCAAGCACTACAAGGTCCCTGTCTTCAAGTTCATTGGCAAGGACAACCGAGTGAGTAAAAGAGGCATGCTGGGAGGCAGCTGGCAAATGTGTGTGTGTGTGGCCTTAGGTCTATGGAGGACCATACAATAAGGGCTGTATTCATAGAATTAGCAGTGTCCTTACACTGTGATGCTGTTTCTCTTTATCCTAAATCAAGCCTGTCTCTGTCCACAGCAAGTGTTCCTCCACTGCCAAGTGTTGGTATGTGGGGCAGGAGACTCCCGCTGTGCTCAGCACTGTCGAGGACGTGTCCGCCGAGAGGTGCGGACTGGTGAACCTCAGGAGCAGCACACACTGAGCGGAGGCCCCATCTTCATTTTGCCTGAGCCATGACACTAACACAAAACACAAACGGCAAAAACACACCGAAAAAACAAAACAAACAAAAAAACAAAACAATAAAAAACTACATTTGCAGAGTAACATTTAGATTAAAGCAGAACTGAGCATTGCAGTTTATTTGGCATGTAAAACACCTAAACAGGTACACACAGAGCAGTCGGCGGTGCTGTATGTATATGCATATACAGTATATTCATTCTTCTTTTTCACTGTGTGAGGTTCAGTGTCAGTGCTGTAGTTCTGTCGTTCTCTAGTTGAAATCTGGCTAATACACCCAAGTCTGTATGCCACTTTGCCTGGCAGCACAATCTACTGACATTAAAGTGAATGACATTTCTATTAGAAATCATTCGGAAAGGCCACAGTTCATTTGTAACTACAGCATGAAGGATGCTTTTCTAGGTCACACTTTCGGGCAATTTCTCAGGCTTGATTACAGCTTAAAGATTTAGTGGTCTTATAAAAAAAGTGGCTTATTTTTCACAGCATCACTGACTTGAGAAATACATGCAGAATATCCATGGACGTATTCTGACTCATTTATACGGTGTAATCGATGTCTGGGGAGAGCATCTCGCATTTGAGTGTGATGGAAAAGAGATATCAATGTGCCGTGCCTAGAAAATATGCATGCACTTCGTCGCTCTGACAATTAATCTGGCATTAATCATGTCAATTAAACTGCAATTAGTCGTGCATTTATTCCTAAAAAAACAAAAACAAATATGTGGCAAATAACTTACATCAAATATAAACGTAATAGTTGTAATTACATTACATTCACATGACACTGACTTGAGGTTCAAGCAGATAAGCACTCTTGATAAATAACAACAAACCACATGCACCATAGTAATTATGTTGTGTCTCTTTCTATCTAGAGGACATTAATCCAGCTACAGTATCCTTCCCATCAGGCACTTGGAGTCATCAGAGTAATTTATGTTAATGGAGTCACAGAGGCCTAAAAATGGCCTAAAATGAAATGGAGTTTGGAGAACATGCATAAGCAATTAATTAAGATTCTGAAAGTCATATTCAGACACCTAATATATGTTAGTCCTGCCTATGAATAAAACCTGAGAAACTGTTCATTTGCATTCCTCATTTATATGTAATTTAAATCCCAGGCTCTGGATCTTCAGATGGCTCTTGTGAAGTATCTCCTCTGTAATAATCTGTAGAAATACCCATGACTTTGTTATTTGTCTGTGAGATCATCCAGGAGTCCATAGTGTTCCGTATCACAGTTCATCCCTCTCCTCTCCCTCGCAGACACATGCTGCCCTCTGGCTGTTCATGTAAGGTCTACAACCAAGAGTCCACACTGTGTTAAAAAGAGTGTCTGCCATCGATTCACAGGCTGGGAAACAGAGAGAGGAGAGGCAGAGTATGTGAGGTGTTTCAGGTGGTTATATTCATACCATCCCATGTACTGTATGTTGTCATAGTACACAGGTAAATATCTGCAAATATCTCACCTTGTACCTTCGACCCAAAGCCCAAACTCTTGTTAAGGTCTGAGCAGATGTCGTGCAGACACGAGCGAAACGTGGAGTCACAGTCGTACTTGCTTGTCCCACAAGTATCGTAGCACATGTCAAGCTGGTTACAGCACTGTGTCATAGCAGGTATCCCCAGGTCGAGCTGTCAAAAGAAAGAGCATCATGTCAGAATACTTTACGAATACAGGACTAGCCGTTGTAGATGTGTTTCTGGCCCTTGTATTTGAAATATGCGTTTCAATAATAAAGTAATTTAACTGTAACTTGAACTGTTATACTTGACAGAGAATTTGCTTTCTCCAGATGTGTACCCACTGATGAAACTCCTATTTGCTTGATTTAAAATGACTTTCCCCTCTTCATCTCCAGTTGAGAGACTGATTTCCTTTGCAGTAATTATATTCCACATAGAAGGCGGTTAACACCAGAAACATTTTTAATGTTAATTGTTCTTGAAGGCACATAAATAGGCTACTAATTGAAGTGGCTGGTTCTCAACGGCCTTGTTTTTGAAGTGAACTGACACATTTCTACTAACTCACATATTCAGTTTTTTTTGTTCTTGTTCAGTTTTCTATTGTATTTTATTTCAACATGTTTATTTGAGGGATATTTTGGATTTTGTAACAACCTATATTTTGATATTTTTCTCTCTGACCCTCTCTGGCTCCATTATATGATCTTATTGGTGTAGTTCTGGGCTGCAGGTGCTATGAGGCCACCTACAGCAGAATTCACCTGGAATCCAACCAGAGAGGAGCTGCAGCCGTCAGGCTCTGAGTGTTGATAGTCGGGGCGAGGCTGAGGAGGTTTTCCTGAAAAACAAACAAAAAAACAGAAAAGTTCAGTTTGACTCTTAAACTAAAGTGAAGGCACATTAACAAACTCATGTTATCACGTTGTCCCGACCAAGGATCCGTCGTGTATCTCTGTTCTTGGGTATGTTTTGTTCCACAGATAAGATGTAACCTCTGTTTGAGAACATCTGTATTGATTGCATAACTGTAGGTACGTCTACCTCTCAGATAAGCATAATATATTCAGGTTTCATTATCAGCAGTCTGAGGGCTGAACACACTATCATATTTAAAGACATACGTAGCTAATAAACTGACAGCAGACGGATTGATTTGAGACTTCAAAACAAGCCAAGCAAACAAACAAGACATTAGATTACATTACACATCATTTGAAAACCTAGTGTGGACCAGATGCACTAATAAAAATGTTCCTCTTCTGAAAACAGATCAGCAAGAACTCTTAACACGGTGTGTTAATAAAAGAGATTTGCTCTTACCATATCTGCATTGGTACTGACACACACCATTGTGCCCCCCCACCAGCTCCACCAGAGAGTCAAAGTATCCGTGCACATTCTGGAAACTACTTCTAATTGAGTTGAGGCTCCAACTGTTATCTTCATGTGCAATGGGTCTGTTCAGGTTCTGGTTTGTCTGGACTGGTGTGATGTCATTCCCCTCCTTTTCCTCCTCGTTAGGGGAAGGTTCCTCGTGGGTGACAGCTTCACTGCTAAGAGCTTCCATGGCAGGGATGTCTCCAGCAGGCCTGTCACTGTCTGTCTCTAGCTCTTTGGTCGTTTCACTATCTGCTGCAGGGATATCGGCTTCAGGTGTGAGAGGTGCTGGGTTATCCCCGGCAAGTATTTTACCTAGTAGACTGTCACCAAAAATGGAATTAGCAGCAGATTCCTCAGCTGCAGGTGAATCACCCACTTGAGCATCTGCATCTACAGAGTCAGCTGCTAAAGCACCATCTGTAACAGCAGGGGCCTCCTCCTCATTAGCCTGGTAGTGGGCTAAAGTGGCACACATGCCCACGGACACGCAGAGGGAAAGCAGGACCACAGTCCGAAGGAGCATGATGTTGAACTGGTGACAATCCAAGCAGAGGAAGCTCTCCACAAGACGGGGAGTTGTTAACAGGATGAGAAGAGAGTAGAGAGTGAGGGACAAAAACACACTCTGTTGCAACTGGCTCTGCCAGCTACAGAGCAGACTTTGACCTATGATTAGGCTGTAGCAGACAGCAAAGCACTCTTCCATTTTAGGGGCAAAGGTCACCCCCATATCAATTTAAAGAGAGCTTCGATAAATCCTCTAATCTCATTCTCTGTGATTCTTGAGCATATCAAATGAGTAATTTCATCACAGTTCTATTCACAACGCCATAATTGGATTTTTATGACTCAAAAGTCACATGGAACTTGAGCCTAGAGTAAAAATCCTTTTCATATTCACTTTAACACTCAGAACATCTTGTACTGGCATTTCAGGCCTGTGACCTTTATCAAGACATCACAAACTTGAAATGATCTTCACTTTGGTTTGATAAAGGTCACAGACTGACACCTCAGCCCTGGAAACAGTAGAAACAAATATTAACGAATATTAGAAACGGATATTATCTCCATTTGGCATGTCTCTGCTGCCCTCTTGTGTTTGAGGAGTGATCCTGACGCTGTGGATATTTTATTTATTTTTTTGTCCCTTTTAGTGTCACTGTAAAACAACTGATACAAGCTGTGAATCATCTTATGTGGTTACAGGTCTTTTCATGTCTAATTCAGTCTGTACAAATGAGTAATTACGACTGTCTCCTGTAGCCAGAAATGGAATCATTATCATCCACAGCTCCACACAGAATAAGACAATATTCAGGAAATTTCTTCTACTTTAAACAATTCATTAACATTTGAATAGCTTCAGGCTCTACATACATCACAACTTACTTGATTTCAGCCTTAAGGTGGAAGTTGTTCATATTGACAGTTGGACTGACCCGGGCCACTAAAACATCTGCGAAGTGATAAATTCACAGCTGTACTTTAACTGCAGGATGACTGTGAAACCTGACATCTCCTGTTATGTAACACCACATGTGCAAGTGATTGCTGAACAAACAAAAACACAATTACTCAAAGTGTTGTGCTATATTGTACTTTTTATTCCACTACATTAATTTGACAGATATAAAACAATCAGTAACTAAACCACTAAAACCACAGTGTTCCTTTAAGCCATGATCTACAGTGTTACTTGTGTTAAAGAGATTTTTTTTTATTTGTACTAACCTGAAGGGCTAGGACAAGGACAAGGTAATCTCATTGCTTGCTGGCTGTCAGAGATGTGACTCTATTGAATATTCATTCCTTTATTTTATTGCACAGTTTACTTTTTTCCTAGCGTGCACTGTCAGACTTTGAAACGTCCATCTCATGAGATCATCCTCTGGTTTACTTGCTGATGAAGCTATTCGCTCTCTGTTTGAAGATCACAATTTATTTCTTCCCACAGCATCCTGGTGGTAAAAACACAGGAAAGCAGCAGTACGTAAGAAAGTGTCACAAGTCTCCTAGTCAGGTGTCTGTAAATGTAAAATAACATGTACCGTCTTATGGCCTTGCTTGCTTTCTCTCTGTTCAGCACCATGTTGATGTTGTTTGTCAGATCCTGAAGAGGTAAAAAAAAAGAAAAAAGAAAGATTCACTATCACACAGTAGGACATGCAATTAAAAACTGCAATACTTACAAAAATGATGATATGGTAGGGAAAAGGTCAAACTCTCTTGCCTTGTTGGCGGTCCTCAGGCAGTCATTAGAGGCTATCAGTCTCATTATCTCTGTCTGAAAGCACATAACAGGAAAAATGCTAAATAAAAACTGCAGCCATGCATACGGAGAGAGCAAAGGCAAAACATACGTGAAGATAAGCAGAGTTAATCTTGCAGCACCTTTAGATCTTTGATGGATCTTTCTGTGGCCGTGGCTGCAGCAGTGGACACCATCTTCTCCTTAATCTCCTCCTCCAGCTGTTGGATCTCCCTCCACACGTTCACCACATGAAGTCTCTTGGATTGGACACTGGTGGTGAAGCTGATGGCAGTCTCTCTGTCCTGCAGCTCTGACAGAGATCTATCTGTCCAAACACAACCAAGAAACCAAGCATGAATGCACTATAGCGATGAGTGATATATCTGTACTTGTGCACACACACTCCTGCAGGCATTATAAAGTCACAGCTGACTCGCTGAAACTACAGACTCTCTTTATGCCTACTGTCATGACAAAGTGATTATTTGTTCAGTCTGTCCACACCAGAGATTTAAAAGTCAGCATTTGCTGTTGCCCTGCAGGGTAATATACACCAAACTCTCAGATGATCCAGTGATTAGATACAGTATACCAATGAAGTCCTGAGACTTACTCTTCATGTCACTGTCCTCTGGGCCTGTGATAGTTGGAACATTCTGTAATTCATTTCGGACTCTGAGATTAGAAAACAACAGAATGGCTTAAAGAGAATGTACAGTATGAAAATATGTTTTTGTTGTTGTTGGACAGATTCTTGCAGTACCGTTTATTCTCCTCTAGAGCTTCTCTGGCCTCCTGCTCCAGCCTTGAAACCTCTTTCTCAGCATCCTCCAACTCCATTTCTCTTACTTTGCCATTGCCAAGATCTTTAAGTGAAGTATTCGGCGACTAACACAACAACAACAACAAAAAAATAAAACAATTACACTTACATTGTTTGCCAGGAGTGCTCCACAGGAATTCTTATTCTGTGACTATCACAAAACTATCTAAGGTCCCATCTTCTTTGGTGGAAAGTTTAAGTATCCGTAATATGCAATTCTCTGAGCCCCATAAACTTTTCTGCTATGTTAGAGTACATGAGGTTATACTATTTCCACTGAATGAAGATCCCATAGCCAGCAGTCCTGAGTTCAGTTCCTAATGGGAATGTAGCCTAAAACTACCATGAAAGTGACAGGCCACCTTTAACCCTTTTAACTGTGACTGAACTATAGGTGCAGTTTAATGCTATGTTGATAAAAAAAAATAAATATATAATTTACCTTTATACTGAATACATTATGATCAGTGTGCTTTACCATGTTTTGTAGTGATGACTGGGAAGACATCAGGTGGTTGACATACAAATCATAATCTGTCTGAAAGAAAAAAAAAAGAACACTGTGTATTTTTTTATTATGTAAAATCAAAATATTCCTAAAAATCACACACTTCAATTTATTTTCATTAACACAAGCTTCAACTGTAGAGATCTATCATGAACATGACTGCCAGGTACAGATCTTGTGTAAAAAATATTCAGCTATGTTACAATGAACAAATATCAACCAATGATCAGTTTAATTTAATTTATATTCTATTAGTGCTTGTGCATTCTGCAATTCAAAATGTTAACTATACAAAGCAGTTGACAGTGCAAGCAAAGTCATTGTGTGCGTTAAAGAAACCTTAAGACGTTTCTTATGAATGAGCACTAATGTAACCGTTGCCATCTAATGACCTGCTCCCTGCCGCATCATGACCAGGTTCCAGCGGTTGCTCTACTTCCGCTCGCTACACCAGGGACTCACTCTCTCTTGGCTCTAATACGTCTGACGGCACATACTAAAAATGTGCTAGTGGGTACAGAGAAAATGGAAAAACCTTAATTTCCCTCAGGATGCGTCCAAATACTGGCGAGCCTTCACATACATCATCAAAGACGTCACTGAACACCACAAGGCGGTCTCTGCTGGGCCAGCTTTGCGCTGACAGCTTCTTCAGCTCCTGAGTATGACAGGAACACACACACACACACACACACACACACACACACACACACGTTAGCAAGTTAGGATGTGTGTGTGTGTGTGAGAGTTTGTGGGTGTCTTTATTCATGCAACTTCTACAAGAGTGTTGACAGGGCATTTTCAGAATTGCCATCTCATGAAAAATACTGGAAAGTATTGTTTGTGATGACATGGTTTGTGTGACCATTCTCACCTTTTCTAACTTCCTCTCATGCAGTTCAGCAACATTTATTCCAGCTCTCGGGTCCGGCTTGCCTATGACTTGTCTGCCAAACCGTTGCTTCGTCTCTAGCTGTTTTTTCTCGTCAGAGTGGCTTAGGCAAAATTGCTGTTTCCCCTCAGGATCAGCTGAAAAGTTAGACTTTTTCTGGGAAAGGGCCCTTGGCTGGACCGGCAAAGAGTTTGAGGAACAATAAACTATCTTAGGAAGACTTTCATTTTTTCCTCTGTCTGTCTGTGATGAGCGATCAGTGGCCTGACCTCGTCTTGACCTCGAGACTTCAGACTCTACTAAAGTCGTGCCAGTGGAGAACTCAGAGGAAGACTCTTTGATTTCATTCTTCTTTACAAAGGTCAGTGTCTTTGTCCGTGTCTGCGGGACTGTCAGAGGGTTAGGGGTCCCTTCAAGGCTCTGAGGCATATTCCAGAAAGACTGACTTTTCTCCTTCTGGGGCTGACTTTGGCTCAGGCTGCGTGGCCCCAGGTGACCTGAGCAGTATGTCAGGATATCAACCTTCTGACCAGCTTCAGCAGCCAGCAGCAGTCTGTGGATGTCGCTGCTAAAGCATGTGGGCTTTGGCCTCGAGCTGTTGGACATGGCTACGAAGACACAAAACATATTATTGTTTATTAAAAGTCACACAAGGTGACCGTGTCCCCTTAAGTACAGTACATCTCATACATTATACAACTGTGATGGTCCTAATAAATACATTGAACCAAAATGTTGATTTCATTTCTATAAACTGCATTCATTTATATCCAAATATCTAAAGTAATCCACAATTAAACTTCAAATAACAATGAACTACACAATGTTGTGTCCTAAAAACACACAGACTGAGGTAAGGTCATATAAAACTGCGTTTACATATTCTAATATGTTGTTAATAAGCATTTAAACCCTGTGGATAAAGCAGACATAAATAAACCCTTAATAATAATATCCTACTTTGAGTCACGACAGAAATCAAACTTTCTTCACGACCACAACAGCGGCTGCGTTTGAGTCGGTTGCCAAGGAGACGGAAGCGCGTAATGCTTGCGTTGCGTTCAGTGTCACGGTGATAATTGTACCCAAGAGTTTCGAGGTGCTACATCTCATTTGTACAGGATGAGGCAAATGGGTGACTCGACCATTCATTATTATAATTATTATTATTCAGTTGTGGCTTATTCGTTTATTTACAAGATGAAAAGACGTTTTAAATGAAAGTATCTCTCCTTGCAATTCATTACATGGGTGAAGTCATTTTACAAACCAGGGAAGGTGGAGTTTATTTTGAAATTCAGATTTTTCAAGTATGCTAGTATGCTCTGGGTTTCTTTTTTTCTTGCAAGATAGACAAAAAGAGAAATTAGTTTGTATTAGCTAAGATATGTGTGGATCGTGGCAGCTATGGAGACTTAGTGTCCAAACGGTTCCACAAAGGGCCGGTGTGGCTGCAGGTTTTTGTTCCAACCAACCAAGAGCACACAGTTTGACCAATCAACTCTCTGAAGACTGAGATCAGTTGATTAAATGAGTCAAGTCTGGTGTGCTGCTGTTTGGTTGGAAGGAAAACCTGCAGCCACACCTGCCCTTCGTGTAACAGTTTGGACACCCTTCTGGATTAATTTCAAAGCAGGGGCGGATTGGAAGAACTGAAGATGGCCATGAGCAAAGGAAAGTAAGGGCTTCCATGATTCCCAAATCCCATCTCATTTGAGCCTATATCCTTTCCCATGATCTAATTCTACTCTATTTTGCTGTCCTATCCATTATATTGTGTTGAGGATTATGCATTTAAGAGCTGGTGTCTTGTGGAAAATTGTCTCATGGTGTCTAAAAAAAAAGCTAATCTTAAATATTAATATAATAGATTAAGAGACTGAACCAGTGCAAGAGGTTTAATGTTAATCATCTGTATCATATTAGTGCCATTTCTATTATTTATTTATTTTTATTTCTCTAAGATTGCAGAACCGGTTTGCAAGTATGCATCATTGTTGCTGGTGATATTACAGATAGCATCTGTAATATCATCTGATCAGGGTAACCGAGGAGTCCTTTAAGTTCATTATCAGAATTTTCATGTTACAAAATGAACATGTCTAGATTTTCTTCAGAATTTGGACTTTATGAATGATCTGGTTTTAGTCACAAGCCAGAAACAATACTACATGACCCTAACTGAAAAGTAGTTTGACTGCTGACAACAGAAGAGAAAAGAATATACTCCAAGAAATTCCCTCCATTTCCTCAGATTTTCTTATTTTGTGACACTCAAATGTTTCCTGTGGGCTGCCACAAATCCTTTAATTACCAGACGAATCATGCAAAATGGTTGTGGGTTAAATCTGGTTACAGCCAAACTCATGTAAATGCTTTAATCAAACTATTATCTTAATCTGGTTATTCACAATAATTGGGTTATAGTGTGCAAATAAACAGACAGCAGTGAGCGTAAAGATAGAGAGAGGAGGAGAAGGAGAGTGAAACTCTGCCTCAGGGCTAGAGAGAGGAGGAGAAGGAGAGTGAAACTCTGCCTCAGGGCTTAAATGGTCGGAATAGGAAAGCACCCAGATGGCAAAGCTGAGCATGAGGGAAGAAACGGTGTAACATGTTATGCTTCATTGAAACAAGCGGGGCCATACAGTGGAGTTTGCATTCATTTGAATCCTTGTGTGCTCCATTAACGCTTGATGTAATGATGTTAAATAAAATAATGCAGTGGAGAAGCACACTGAAGTTTGAGGATGCGTTGCTGCTGTCAGTGAATAAAAAAAAGTTAATTTCCAGATTTATGAATTTCATAAGAAAATAGATAACATCTCTTTAGACCGCCAGTAATTGTGATTGTAGAGCCTCCTAAGCCAAAATAGATAAATGCCACAGATTATGTAATGTTTCAGAGGTAATTTAAGAATCATATAAAATGCTTGATGGGTGTTTAAACATGAATTTTATCAATCAAAGACCATATGATCCCCCATATACACTGCATCTAAACATATTTAAGGATCATACACATACTATTCCTCGCACCCCTCAAACAACAGATCCAAGCATGGCACCAAATTAAAATTTTAAACTTAGTGCAGCAGTAAGTTTCTCATCTTTTCACTGTATTCCTGATGATCACAAGATGGTACGGTAACAACAGCTCAAAGGGCAAAAGAAGAATTACAGTATTTTCTGCAGTAATGAATGTATCAGAAGTAAGCCAGTGAAATGAGTTCATTTACAAGAAACTCCGTCACACCGTCACTCTCTGCAGCTCTATCAATAAAACACTACACAACAGTGAAATAAGATTCAAAGACACAGATGTGTTTTTCAGGTATTTAATAAAAGTCATTTGGGCTACTGCTCTTACATTTACAGTTGAGACATTCCGCAATTATTCTGGGTAACAGTAACATGTCTAGACCATTTTGTTTATTTATCTTAATGTTTACTTTGTACAAAACAAAAAGGCCAACATTATTTTTCTCTGTATAAAAAATATAAGTTAATTTAAATTTAACTCTAATTAAGAAAATAACAATAGTAATAATAGCAATAATAATAATCATCAATAATAATAATAATAATGATAAAGATCATAAGCTAAACATAGTGCAGACAATGGGATATAACTGGTGCTGAAAAGTAGAAGGGACAGTGCAGTGTTATGGACTTAACCATGTTCTCAGGTGGGGTTGGAGGGGTGGGGGGGACAGTCAGAAGCTTTCTCTCTCTCGCACGCACACACACGCACACACACACACACGCACGCACACACACACACACACACACACACACACACAGCACTCATACTTACATACAAACACACACACAGTGTACACACTCAGTCGGAAAGTGCATGACTGCCATTCAGTTTAGCACCATCAGAGCATACATCTCAGTCTGTACAAACTAATTCCTAGATTGTACACAGTATACACCTATTACTGTATATGCAAAATTATATATAAACTTCAGTTTAGGTGCATGCTAATTGTTGCTCTTGGTTGAAGCTTACTGGAAGCAATTCTGAAAAGTAAGACAGAGCACATCATGGAAAACTGCCACCACCGAGGATCTGCAATCAACAAAACATTCATCAAGGTATACATTCACACCATTGGAGGGGGCCACAGTACCAGTCGTAAAAACAAATTATCTGAGCGGTAATTTCAGTCTTGAAGGGACCATCTCCACTGGAATGACAGTTTCAGACAAAACATTTGTCTTTTGGAAGATCTCGGAAACTCATTTGGGAGAGTCTAAATGTACCCCCTCGCATGATGTTGGAGAGTCAGCATAAAAGGAGGAGGATTTATTTCCATCGACAGGTCGTGGATGTGAGGGGGAACTTCTGTGACACACCTGATATAAGTCGACCAACATTTCTGAGTTGCAATCCCAGAGATAGACATGTGATGCACTTAAGCTTTACAGGTTTGTCATTATGGGGAAAATATAAAGCTGGCTGCTTTTGAGACGTCTGTTGAGCTGCTGTGCCTGGCATCAACAGCAAAATGTGTTCAGCGTCATAAACGGTTCACTCTACAGATTTGACAAAGAGAGACTGTATAGGCTACAAATTATTCCACCCTTCACCCTTTATTTAATTTAAAGCTCAATAGTTCACGCCTTAATGTGACTTAAATGAGGGTGCTGTTTGGACATTAAGTAACATGTAAAAAGTTTGTTAATAATCCTAGGACACTTAGCCAATTTCTGCATCATCCTCATTTTACTTGTGTTTTATTCATGGTTGAAGAAATGATTACTGTTTAATGAAGAGCAACCAGATTGTAGTGTAAAATAATTTATGATGTGATAGTGGCGTGAAGATTATTATGAGTGGAAATTCAATTGTATGCAGTCTTGGTTCACTGTAACTGATGTGAAAGGGCTGCTATGTGTGCATCACGCTCATTTTCCATCTTACTAACATCACTGTAACTGCTGGTCTGGGATCAGATTCTGTAATCAGAGGAAAGTACTATGCAGCAGGTTCCCAAATGTCATGGGGGCCAGGGGCAGTGCTGTGGGGTCCACTTCAGAGAGAAACATTATGACTCTCTTGTGACTGTATTCACAAGTGTCGATATTATCTTAACTCCTCTTGTCACAGTTTGTCCATGTTTTTTAGAATTTTGCTGCGGGGGATTTCTGCCATCTCCACCTAGAATAGGCTGTATGTCTTTATTCAAGTACTGCAAAGGATTTTTGCTCAAAAAGTAATAAAAAAAACATTCTGACGTCCACCTTCTCAGTAAGATGGCGTTACATCATACATCTGCTCTACACATTCCTTCTGTCTCTGGGAATACCTTGCTAAAGTAGTGCGCGTACGATAAACCTACCACAGAAGGCAAACAGTACCATTTTAAAATAAAAGCCTGAACCGACAACAAGATTTCACATATTCTAGCCTGTGAAAGGTTCAGAGTAAGGCCTCTGTAAATACAAGACCATAAAAGAATCAGCTCAAATAAAAAACAAGTCATAAAATAACATAAAATAGCTAAAATAAAACAACCAAAACGGCACAAGTCCATTCTACCAAATGAATTCCCAAGCTGAATGGATGTAGGGTGATGGGTTGAAGTCCCTCCCCATCGGCTGTTTGTCAGTCTGTGGGATCGGTGAAACCGTCAGTGTTGACACCTCCGTCACCCAATGAGGTAACTGTGTGTTTTTCAAAGTCAAGTCGCCTTTAGCTGATCCGTCTCCTGTTAACACAGGATGCGGGTTCTTTCCCCTACAGAGTACCAGGTCCATGGCAGGATTCAGGTTGTATTCCTTTGGTGGGCCAGAAACCACTTTGGTAGTCAGTTGTCCACCTTGACTGGGCCTGAATCACAAGGCCGGCTGGGCACGATGTCCTCCGCCTCTCCTCGCGATATCTTCTCCCACTGGCCCAGGTTGTCCCTGCAGACACAAAACAACGCCATCAGATTCAGACACTGCATGTCATAATTTTCTTAGTGCAAAGACTTTAAGATCATATTAGCATGAATCAAACTTTATTTTTTTAAAACATTTATTATATTTATTTCTGAATGATTTTTCCATTAAATACTGATTATATTAATGGTCTTTCGATGAAACTATTATCAGATATTTGTATATAGGTTTGTAACCGCTGCTGTTCTTGTTGAATGAAAATGAAATGCACCACACTGTAGCTATTGATAGGGCTAGTTAGTTAGCACACAGCATTATAACACTTTGCTGCCACAAGGGTGTGCATCTGATGCTAAAACTGGTATGGACATTGTTAGAGGCAGCTGAGATCATGCAACTGTAGCAACTATGTTAAGCCAGAAATATCAACACGATCCATATGGTTTGGATGAGATCCATATTAAATGTCAACAAATCAAAACAATATAAAAATTGTATTAAAGCGAATCAAAACACCACAGCCAGGCAGCAGTGTAATTCATTAGTCATCTGCAGTAGCGGTCCCATCAGTTCTTGTCGTCACGAAGGTAACCTCTCCCCTCTGTGCTATAATCAAGCCCGACATAAGAGTGCAGAAAGTGCTGCCCTTTGCTGCCATTCCATTCAATTAGCCAGCCTGATGCAGTTTACACATCTGCGGCAGTCCCACAAAAAGCAGCCGGGCTCCACGGGGTCTAGGCCTGCTGCCCACCCAGAGCCCAGTGCTGACGTACAGCCGGGACTTAAATATTACACTGCTTTACTTTGTTTGCATTCCCAAGGTCACAACATTTCAAAAACCAGTGGGTTACCCTGGAGGGATGGGGACATGTGCATGTCACACCATCCAAACACACACACACACACACACACACACACACACACACACACACACACACTGACAGAACAACTGTTTCCTGTAAGTACACTGTACTCTATATGGCAATGTGTTGAATATGTTTCCAGCAAGTTTGTTTAATCTAATATCAGTACAGTAGCATGTGTGTGTGTGTGTTTTGCTTGTATTTATAGTGGAACGCTTGGAATGTGCGACTATACACCACACATTTACACGCACACTACTTATCACCTCTAATCTTATTTGTCTGGCTAACGGCTGCTGGTCAGATGAGGCCAGTACACACATAACTTGTCGCAGGCTGTTGTCAGTGCATTTATTGACCATATTAGACGTGAAGTCAGCATGACCGTGCAAAGAAGTTCTTTGATTGTTTTTGACGTATTTCACAAAAAGAGTAGAATTACACCAACAGTTATTACATTTTTATATTCCTCACCACATATCCTGAATATGTAGTCTGTCAACTGTTGCTTGGCTTTTTGTCGCACATGGTGAAGGACGAGACTCTTTTACTCTCTTCCTTTAAAACTGTAGCTTTCTAATACTCACTTGCAGGCTTTTAGAAGAGGACTGGATGGAGGGAAAAGCTCTGCTAGGGTCGTGTAACATGGAATTGCAACAGCGTTGTAGAATCCCACCTGAAGAAAAGACAAAAGATAAACCATCAGAAATAATTCGGCAGAAGAGGCAGGTTTATATACAGTTTGTGTTAACATATTTGGAAACAGAGTAATGCTATTCTGTTTGATGATCCTTGGGCCACAAAGCTCAAAAAATATATAGTTCTGAAAAGTATTTAAAATAGTAGTTCAGAGCTTGTGCCTGTGATTTGCTTATTTGGTGACTCACATACAGTATATTAATGACTGTAATGGCCCGCACACCCACACAGGAGTTTTCAATTACTTGGCTGATTAGAGCTCTAGTCAGTCGAAGGTGGGTGGAGCCAAGCTGGAAATTAGATGATGTCAACAAACTGTACCAATAAAAATAAATGTATAAACTGTCACGCCCCCAAACAGGTGCTACAGAACCAAGAAGAGAGGGAAGGAGCTGTCAGTCAAGAGTCTGTACACGCCCACATAGACTGGAGAAGAGGTCTAATAAGTGAAAACATCTGTGTGGGTGGACTGTGCGTGTGGAAGTAAGTCTCTTTTCATTTTTGTTTGCTTCATTATTATTCCAAAAATGTTATATATGGCCATTATGTGTAATAAAAACAAAATTCTTACATTGTTATACTATTATGAAATACCCTTAACGACATTATTATAGTAGCTGACTGTTGAGAGTTACTGGCAGGCCTTGTTTGTTAAACTATAAATGGGACACAGGTTCAAACGTTCAACTCTTATTTATCTATTTAACTCTACATACCCTCCGTATTTATTCTACATAATCAGATTGGAGAAATTTCAAATGTTTGAGGTGCGTTTGAGGTCGAGAGTAAGTACGAGTGAGTAAAAGTGCTAGTCTTACTTGGCCTTGGGGAACCTCGTCTTTCTTGTCTCTGTCCATCATAGGAATTGGCTGCAATCCAATCTTCTTCATCTCGTCTCCCTGATGAACAAAATAATTATTATTTTTGTGGATTGTGGCAAACGTCTGGCCACCACACCACATTTTGTGCCTCATAAATTGTAGGACAGTTTGTTTTTAGCAGTAGTAGCAGTCTGTCCTGTACTATAAAACTGTTTCAACTCCAGCACTATCCCACTGTACCTCAGCCCAGAATTCAGCATAGATGTCGTTGGCCGTGAGTCGTGTGATTTGCCATTTCTTGGTAACAGAACACAGGTCACATGCTGTCATCATCAGACCAATCACACGGTCCCTGAAGGGGAGCAAAGCCAGGTTATAGCCATGCGGAAAAGCTCAATGTACCAGGTCTGTGTTTCTCTTTGTGATGCCGTGAGATCCAGATATGGTCCTGACCTAACCTGTGGACCAGTGCGAGTAATCGTGACCTGACCTGTGTGAGTGGTTGTTCAAGTCCAGCGCGTGTGATGTCAGAAGCTCTGTCAGCTGTTGGTGGTTGTTGAAGTACAGGGCGAGGTCTGTGGCGATGATGGCCTTCCGGATGATCTCCAACACCTGCTCGTACTCGCTGGAATTCAGGTTGGAGAAAATATTGTGCCCTTCCAGCTATGAGAAACAAAGAGATCAATAAAAAAGCAAAAGCTCCACTTATGAGGCGTTCAGCTCAGCTAGGCTACAACAGGTTGTAATCTCACAATCATGTCAGGGTTCAAGGCCTGCCAGCAGATCCTGGAGGTTACACAAGAGGGCACTCAGAACTAAATCGTATGATCCTTTCAGTGGATTAACAGTGTGCATGTGTTTAAACATTAACTAGAAATTACATGTTGATTTAATATTTCTACTGGTACGGGATGCATGCATGCAAATGAGAAGGTTTCTTTCACAGAGAGATAAAACATAAAGTAAAAACTCCAAATTCAATCCAATTCAGATGAAGCTGCAAGTATGCCCTGTGGTAAATATGAGTTTTTGAAGCTGCCATTTGCATAAATTGAGGACATCATTTTACTATGTTTTTAAATGGCCACCTGTCATGGCCTGTTTTCTCCTTTGCTGATGAAGTTTGTTCACATATGGCACCATTTTTGTGATATTGTGCAGTGTTCCCTTTCTTTTCCCCACCGTCTGCCCGTAAGCGAGTGATATTCTGATGCGCTTAAATAATAAAAAAGGTCAAAACATGTTATGCAGATCACATAATTTGATACTGAATATCATAATTTAAATGAAGGTCAATAAAGTTCTGCATAGTGGAGCTCTACCTGCAGGATGGAGACTGTCTGAGAGAAGTGGTGTTGCTCCATGGTGGAGGTAGAGTACAGAGCTGCCAGTGGATGGTCAAACTTCTGCAGGTACGTGTTACTGTACCCCCGATGGTCCAGATCATGGCACAGACAGGCTATCAACAGACCCTTTTTCTGTAAACCACAATGAGAAGATAGAAAAGAAAAAAATCACAAAGGACCAAAGACACTTTTAATTTAATTTATTTTTGTCTTGGAGCAGTAAAACCCAGACCCAATAAGAAGCAGACCTCTAGCTCTGTGAACATCCCAGAGGCTTTCTGCAGGATGGCGTACATACAATGTGCCACCGTCACTGCGTGCTTCCAGTTGTGGTAGGGCACACGCCGGTAGTTCTTCCGTACAGACATGGTGAACCGACACAGCTTCTCCAGCTCAAAGCTACACACGGAAAGAAAGGATGATTAAAAAGGAATCATCACAAGCTTTGCTGACGAACTGACACTGAAATCGTTATGGCCCAGTGACACCTCACCTGGTCTTACCACAGGAGTTATGAACCATGTAGATAAAGACAGCAGGCCAGATCTCCTCAAAGGGATTTATGTCAAAGTGGAACCTGGAGGAGGGCGGAAAGAGATAGGAGGAGAGTCTTAAATTAGCATGTACAGCACACAGAGGGACACATGAGGGGACTTGCCCAGGTCTGGACTTTGTCATCGTCCCTTTCACAGACAACTGGCTGTAGACCAACTACACTCAGGGTCACTGCAGAGATAGTGACCGTGGCGCTGCTCTGAATCTGCACCACTTACGTTTCGATCTCTTTATAAATGGGTGCAGGGAGGTTGAGCTGGGTAAGGGTCTTCCATTCTTCTGACGTGCAGATGCTGTGATAAGACAGTTTTTCCATCGTCACTCTGTAAATGCATTCAGAGTGCCGGATCCTGTGGTACATCTGCAGAGACGCATGGGAAAATCAGAGAACAGGAATTAGTCTTTAAAATGCTGACACTCCAGTGCTATAAATATCATCTTCTGTTGAATTCTTTAAGTATCATCGCTGGGATTTCCAAAAGGGTCAGGCAAAGTTAAGCCATCCGCTACAGTCCTGTATCATATTTTATCTGTGTGTCTCCAAAAAGCGTCTCCACATCTGTTTCTTATCCCTGTCCCTGTCCCAGACAGGCGGGCAGGCAGGACTAAGACAGTCAGGTACATGTTCTAAGCCTCACACCTTCCACCATAAATCACCATAAATCAGGAGCTGGGCCTAAGTGAGTTTCCTAGAGACGCAAGGCATAAATTACAGCTAAACATAAATCCTGTCAGTGGACGGATGCAGACTTGCTTGTCTTAAAATATTAACATGCCTCATCAATTTTAAAACCAACTTTGTGACGCTACTCCTGCGTAAGTTTGTCGCACGAGATGATGGTGAGTCAGGCCTCACAGAGAGAGAGAGAGAGAGAGAGAGAGAGAGAGAGAGAGAGAGACAGACAGATAGAGAGAGAGAGAGAGACAGACAGATAGAGAGAGAGACAGACAGACAGATAGAGAGAGAGAGAGACAGAGAGAGAAAGAAAGAAAGAAAGAGAGAGAGAGATAGAGATAGAGAGAGAGACAGATAGAGAGAGAGACACAGAGAGAGAAAGGGTCTGACAGACAGACCACACAACGCAAGCTTACAGAGTTACCATGATTTATGAAACGTCTGTGTGTTCCATGTAAGGGCTGATTATCACTGCCAAGAAATAAGTTTTTATCCATATTTTGGAGCAATGCACACTTTAAATAGAAGCAGCTGGCACTATATTTGTCAACCTTGGAGGAAAAATGAAATGACTACTCTGACAAATAGGGAAACCCACAGCCTAGTAACAGATGAAACAAGCCTTCCAGCTGTAAGTATGAATTTAGGACGAGGATGAGGCCCCTACGTCACATTTGCAGTTATCTGAAAATGAGCCAATCAGGATCGAGTATTCATGGCCATGAGGTGTTATATAATGTTCACGTCATCTATCTACACTGCAAAAGATAAAGAGCAGACTTGTGCAGACAGACATAAAGAGCATGGTGTATGTTTTCAGATCAGTGAGTACTCACATTTGCACAGTGTAAGGCCAGAGCACAAAAGACAGCAAACATCTTAAAGTTGTTCTCATCAGTTTTAGTGAAGGCACTTCCGCTTAGCTTGTTCACCATCTGCACCACACCTATAACGGTCCCCCTGCTCACGATGGGCATACACAGGATGTTCCGCGTGGTGTAGCCGGTTTTAAGGTCCACCTCTCTGTTCGGGAAGACATACGAAAATATGAAGACATCAGCTTGAGAAACATGTGAATTACACATAAGAAGCGCAACATGTCTTAACTCCTGGTGTAATACAGTAACTAGTGCTTTTATCCCAAATACAGGAGAGTAAGCAAAGACGACGTCAAGAAAGTGAATTAAACTGTCAATAATCACAGATATTAGAAGATAAGTGCAAAAGGCTTATCACAGGGTCTGTGAAATTTTACCGGTTGAACCGTGGGTCTGCATAGGCATCTGGGATATTTAAGACTTCCCCTGTCCGAGCCACTTGGCCAGCTATTCCCTTGTCTATAGAAAACCTAGGAAAGGGAGGGAAGAGAGGACAAGCGAAAAAATAAAAAAAAATTAAAAGTATAATTTACAGCACAAATAGACAAGAAAGAAAAGAATATTAAAAATAGTTAAAAAATCAGCAGGTCATTAATTTTAGCCCTGTTTAATATATTCTCTATTATTGGAATAGCTGTCTTCGTCAGACTTGTTTACTGTACACTCTGGTGAATAAAGCTTTCAGGTGCAGGCCACACGTTTGGATGTGTGGAGATGTGTGTCGTTTAAACTGTTCTGCTCCTTTAAAATAAGCTAATATTAAAGAAGAACACAGACACTGTCAATATTAAATGAGCTATTTAGCACATTGTAAGAGAAAATGGCAAATCATACACACCTAATTTCTTTGGTTTTCCTAAAGACAGGTTTGCCTTCTTTCTCTTCCCCAATATCGAAAAGGTCAGAGTACAGTTCTTTGTTGTTGTGATCTACCTGGAAGAGTGCGCACCTGTCAGCATTCACCAGGTTTTTTGCATATATCTGCAAAACAACACCAGGGACAGAACTTTATTAGCAATATGAAAGTCTGAAAGAACTGAAAAATAAAAAAAACCCACTGAAAAATACATCTAGCACCTGCAACTTTATTAAATCAGACGCATAACTGCAGTTTAAAACATTTTTTTTTTTGGATGGAACAGTTAAATGTAGAGACGTAACATAAACACACACAGTATAACTACAGGTCATTCCAGTTCATTTTAGTGTTTGAACCAGATGACTTGAATGACCTGAGATGACACCACAGTCACAAGGCAACAAAATACATACAGACACAGAGGTGGGTTTCAGTGAAAGAAACAGGAAAATCATGTTTTGCACTTATCAAGATCACATTTCTTTTAGATATGCAAATTAGAACACATATTGCAAGCTGGAAAAAATCCCATCTATTTCAGGTTGAACCAAGTTTAAACATATATTTTAAACGTATTTAGAATGTTTATGTATCTAATATTATGATAATGAACAATTGGAATAATAGTTATGACAAGCAGTATGTCTATTATTAAAATTAGTACCTATTAATAATTCCAACAAGCATGTATTGTCAGGAAACATTAGCTGTGCCTCAGGTATCGAGATAGCCTGTGCATATCTGTATTACAGCAGCATTATTACTCATTAACAGACATAACCTAACACACACTCCCAGGATGTGTAGCCTTGAAGACAATGTGAATGAACACATACTTGCAGAAATCACACTCACCATAATATGTTCAAGTAGAGAATCTATTGCCACAATGTTATCAAAGTATGTTCTGTGCGAAAAGAAGAAATGGCGCATTGAGATGTTTGACAAATGGAAAGCTCTGATGACGTTCACATTCAAGACATGAAAGCTACGTTGCCTAATAAATGCAGTTATTTCTTCTATTGTGTGAGCACAAAAAGTTTTATTTAACGTTTGATCTTATGAGAAAAAAATGAGACACTAACTCACATTAGAGCCCATATCTTAAATTTGTTACACTAAAACAAGAACATGGTTAAAATACACTTTGAATATGTTTTCATCAGCACTCATTTAGTGTTAGATAAACTGTCCTAACAGCAGCTCTTACTTTGACACATCTAGTAGGAAGTCATTGAGCTCAGTCTGTTTGGCGAGGCCTCTGCACACCTAGAAACAAAGAAAAATAGGTAGGTTAATAGGTTGTGACCTCAAGACGTATTACGTGTTTCTCACAGGGCACATACAGCATCCTGCGTGTACTGTAAACAAACCAACTTGCTGCCTACACACTTGGCCACCTACATGAGTTTCAGTAACAACAGAGTGTTTTGCAGTGAGCAGCTAACCCAGGAGTGCAGTGTGATGCTGCAGTGAAGCACCGCTCGCTGAAGCTCAGAGGTCCGCTGTGGCCAGCGCTGCAGTGGGACGCTGCTTCTCTGAGGTGTTATTCTATCTGTTCGTATAAAAACAGCACTGGGGCGTAATGACGTCTACCGGGAGCTGTTTGTTGAATCTATGGCTTAGTTGATTGGACTGAGCCCAGTGACAACCTAGTTCCTGTACACAGTGGATTTCCCCATTAAAAACACCAGTGCAGAACCAGAACAAACAAAGTCACCCAAGAGCAAAATAAGTGGGACGGGCAGGCTTTACCACGTTCCAAGTCTTTAGTGATGTGTTATAGTACAGTATATAAACTACAAAATGCAATTTTAAAAATCAAACCAGTCCCCTGTGGAAGTTTGCTCACCTGTACTTGATGAATGGCAACCGATGCCCAGGCTAAATTAGCTGTTGCAACCTGAAAAAGAAAGAGAAGCTTTCTATACTCTATAATTTTATGTCACAATTTATACAGCTTATAACACAATTTCAAGTTTGATCAGTTCTTATCACATTTTTACACCTTTTTGTATTTCATTCAAGAAGTCTCATAATCACAAAAAAAGCCAGTTAGCTTTCAGATTCAGAGCTAAGAGGAAACAAACAAACACAAACCCTGTAACACTGCTATATCCCTGTGTTTTGTATCGCTGATTAAAAGTGAACCAGCTGGATATTAAAGCTGCACTATAGATATTTTTAAGAAAAAGTGTAATGTGAAGGTGCTCCTAGTGACAATTATCACATGACTCAGCAATTATCACATGACTCAGCAGCTCCTCTTGGCTCTACAAAGCATTTGTGCATCTGTCAGTATATTGTTTTTATGATGAGCAACTTAAATGTTTTTGTGTCAATGTTTTTTTTCCTCATAAACACACTGTATGCTACCTGCCCAGCACCAAATACAGACAAGGTTTGCAATTATCAAATTATAACATTTAGACTCCAAAGAGCCAGATGTTACCTATAACTGTAAAGCAAAGCAGAGCTACGGCAGAGTGAATATTCAATTATTGTACTCAAAATGAATGCTGTTTGTAGACACATCAGCCATATCACCTTAAAAGTTGGTGATATGTCAGGGGTGTGTTACAGCATTTGATATGTGTTTAAATAAATTAAATTAAATGTCGTTTTCTCTTAAGATTTAACAAATAATGCTAAAATGATCAAGTTAAAAAAATACAAAATCAAGGAATCATTGTTATTTTAAATATGTTGTTTAAAAATTAAATGTGAAACTTGTTTGTTAAGTAATTTTCTAGCTCACTGAACTACCATTTTACAGAATGTATTTCATTAGCACCAAGAAGAAGGTCCTCTGAGACAAACAGCATTATTTAGTATTTACCACAATGAACTGAACCCCACAAATCTTAAAGATCTTAAACAGATCCAGATTAAGGTGAATACCAGGCTAACTGTAGTTCTGTGAGCCTTGCTCCAGCTTCCCACTCTTGGTGTGTTTTGTCTGGGTCAGACTGACCTCCTGGTGGCTGAGGTTGAAGGGCTCCTTGCCCCAGTGCCGATGCAGCTCCAGGATGGCAATGAGGTCCCCGATGGCAGTGAGGATGGGGAGGCACAGGACAGAGTGAACATGGATCCCTGAGTCCTGCCCTGTGCCGTCGGGGAAGCGCTCGTCCTGCAACACACAGGTCAGTGAAGGTTTAACAGAGCAGGTTAGTGCCGCTGGTACATTAAGATAAATAGATGACAAATAAGACAAATTGTAACATTTCCCCTCAGGAGGACATGGTGAAGAATTTTAGCTTTTATTTTTAATTTGTCCTTTTTTGAGACTTGGATATTTCTCACCACAGAGCACCTTTTCTGATATTTTCTTGAATTTGTAAAACCCTCCAGAGGCTTTTACAGGCTTTTTCTTGGACATCTCCCCTTGTTCACAGTCTGAAGTCTGAATGAGGACACCAGGCCTTCAGTAGGAAAAGTCCCCCATCATTTATTAAGCAAGCACTGCAGTACGCAAGTGCAGAGCACTGTAAAAGATGCAGGACTAAACAGGAGTCCCCCTAGCCTGGAAACCTGCTGAGTCTGCAAGCTCATGTTTTATTTGCTCTGGCAGATGTGCCTGGTCACCCTCGCGTTCAGGAAGATTTCCATCCAAACTGAATCCGGTTGGGCCCGTCACAATCGTTTATCTAATATGGGCCAGATTTGATACAGAGCACGGCCTTTTTGGCCAGTGAGGCATTTTCATGAGCGACCAAGATGGCTGCCACTGATGTGGAACCGTTTCTGTTGAAATCACTATTGTGTCATTGTTAAACAGCTGGACTAGCTTAGTTACATTCAAATTGTATAGGTACAAGTATATTTTGCCTTGATGGTGCTGACTGCATCGAACCAGGTGGTGATTTATGAAACATAGATGTATGTTTAAGAGATCACAGCTATGCAGTAAACTGTAAATCTGCACTGCTTGCGAGGAAACCTTACCCCCATGATGTCCTCTACTAGCAGTGTTTTGCGAGTCTTGGCAACATGAGCGGCAATGGTCGTCCCAAATGCGATGGGGCCGGAGGGGATGAGGCTTGGAGGGCCATCCTTGGCCCCCGTTGGAGTGAACAAACATAAACTCTATTGAGAAGCATAGGAGAACAGAGAGGGAAACAGAAATGAAGGAAGAAAATGTCAAATACATGCACACAAATGCATTAGTATGTAAACTGTATTCAGTAAATGTCCTCTGCACTTACATTGTTGCATTCTCCCAAGAAGTAAAGTGCAAATCCATCAGCTTTTGTTGCTGTAGAAACAAGAGACATGCAGGTCACAATTAGCTGTCGGTGTATGTCTGTGTTACATTCTCTCATGCTGTCCAACAATAAATCGCAGGTATACCTGAGCATGACAAGGAGACAACAGTCCAGTTACAATCCGATAACAATCCATTAACAATGTCCCACATAACAATGAGGCCACTCTGACCGAGGGCTTTGACTGCCATCCAGTTCATCTCATTCCCAGTCCGCCCTTTCCAGTCCCATTTCACACTAATATATGGGTCATGTTACCATACAATGTGATGACAGGGAGACTGGTGGAGAATACACAGATGATCAAGAAGTTAATGAGTAGTGTGGTTAGGGTGAAATGATCCTTTGGTTGGATTCTTTGACAACATAATAACAAATTAATACGATGCAACATGTCAGACCATGTCAGGGTTTGACCTGATGATTGTTTTTAAAATTATACAGACTGTTTAATTATACGATTTTCTTGTTTTTTAGATCCTTCAATCACTAGTTTGATTTTGGGTTTGCCAACTTGGATGGTGAGAAGAACTATGACTATTCATTCATGAATAATTCTTGATGTTCATCTCATGTTTCCCTTATCATTATTATAAAGTATTCTTTCATGGTATTTGGCCACAGTCTCATAGAGACACGTTTAACATACACAATCACCTTTTTTTTCTCAAAATAAAAATGGATATTGTCAGTATCATTTTGGGTTGTATGACCATGTGTGACATGAACTGAAGCTGAGGGGATCAATACACTTGATCACTTTTACCTGTTTTGATGATGTTGCACAACTCATAGAGCAGGAGTTTGTTGTCTCCTCCAGTGTCCAGACGCTGCTCCATGTAGCTGTTGAGTTCGTACACCACACCCTGCATATTTGTGTCCTGGTACTGCTGGACACAAGACACACATAAATTGCAACTCCACAGCCTTGCTATAAACACTGAGATTGAATTTCAGAATTCAGCAAGCTACAACAAAGAAACAATGTGACAACAAACTACACCCTGCCCTGCACCTGGTCTAAGGTTACTGTAGCAGCTAGATACTAACTCAAATGATTTTTTTAAATTTTTTTTGAATGAATGAGGATTATGTTCCTGCCATTCACAAAGACAGAGCCATTCATCGCAACATTACCCTCCACCCCACCCTTACACTCCCCTTCACTGCTGCATTCTAGCCCAGGGATCCCCCACAGTCCCGAGAGAAAGCCACTGGAGCCCCACAGCTCCGATTAGAGCCCTGGCAAGCCCTGCTGCACAGCCTCAGCTTAGAAGTGTGGTTATGTAAGAGGCAGACCTCCTGCCTTGTACGGGGCCAGAGAGATGTCTATTTCTACGCCTGCAGAGAGGGTGAGGACAGGACGGCAGGGAGAGTGGCGCACTAGAAAACCTCCCCCATGGGACGCCTTCTATCCTCCCACATCCTGTTTGCACAGACGTATAGATGACGCACTGAGGGGTCGAATAGCCCTGTTTTTTTGTTTTTTTTTTCCTGCATGCATGTGTGTGAAGTCCGTTCTACCCAGACCTGGGGCCCTGCTGTGGGTGCTGACACCTGGTCTCTCCAGAGCCTGAACGTGTTAAGATGACAAAGGTGTGAACAACGTATGTGGAGCACAAGGTATCAACTCTTTCCCAGAACTTTCCTACTAACTGTCTCACACGTGACAAGTGTGGCAGTCCTTATAATTCTTGTTAATAATCTATGTGATGCTGACCTGAACACGCACAGAGCTGGGTCCTTTCAGGACAAAGTGTGCAAAGAGTGCACAGGTATGAATTTGTAAACTATTTCTTGCTTTTATTCATATTTTTCCAGTCCGTGAGACAAAGTCATAAAGGCGCTGTACTAAAGAAAGTAAGCGCAAGGACAAACAAAACTGTTGTCAAAGAACATAGTTAATCTGCATCTTAATTAAGTACACCAGGACATATTGCAGCTACTGAAGGACAATATTGAGTTCTGTACTGTCCTTGAATTCATTCAGCCGTGGTGTCCATTTCTGAGTAAGAACTCATTTAGTCACTAAGGTCAGCTTTGGGAATTATAGCACAAGATCATAATATGCGAAACATATATAAAGTGAAACTACATGTGCATTGTCACATAAATGTGTAGTATAAAATTAAGCAATTAACACCTACCCTGCTGACTTCTTTAGCTGATGTGTCATCTGAAAAGAGAAAAAAACACAAAGTTAAAAAAACCCAATCAGATTAGACATGTCTAACAATTAGACATGTATTAGAAATATACCATTTGATGAACTTCATTACATTGAAAATTAATTATACCATCATAATTTAAATAACTTTGGTTGATGCAGCAACACAATGACACAAATAAGTAAAGATAAGTTTAGAAAGTAGAAGATATAAATAATACTGAAATAAAAGAATACAAGGTAAAACTACAAACTTGCAAAACTAGGGAAAAGTTCATCTGGCCTGGCTGTTTGAAGGTTAAGTGGATTCATGCACCCATGGATTACAAAAGCACAACATCACAAGCAGCAAGTAAGCTGAACTATATGCGGTCCTCACAACAGTAGCCAGGTAAATGATAAATGAGCAAATGGCAAAAAGAAATATGCAGAACTGAAAGCATTAATACACGTTATGTATAAATTATAGATAAGTACATAATCTACTTTTGATGCAGGGACACATTTGCCTAAATTATGTTCCTTTTGAAACAGAATTAAGAGAGGTATTAATTTAACTTGACAAGTGCAAAATTTTGTGGCCTCGAGTGCAAATTCCTGGTGTGATTTCAGGCTGTTGGAGAGACAGTAGACATATGACTATTGTCTTTGGACGAAGACATTGAAGTATGTGATAATAATGAAAGCTCCAGCCAAACATAACAGTTTCTGGACTTATAGTCTGGGAGTGGGTCTGGGAGCGCTACTTGGGATGAAAATAAAACCAGTCACACAGCTCAAGCAGTTCTTCATTACACATGCGTCAGAAACGCAGGAGAACAGTAACTGCTCAGATCTCTTTGCTAACTTTTTCATGTGATCAGATCACACCATGCAGAATGCTGGGCAGATTTAAGAAACATCTACCGAAGTGCTGACTCCGGCTGGTCCTCTTCTGAAGCGAACCTCTTTGTACATGTGAAGAAAGAAATTACAGCCAGCTACTTTGTTTGTTGTTTTAAACATTCCCCCAGTATGCTATGAGTTTCCTAACTTAGCCATGAGAGCTATTTTAGAGTGAACCCCTGGCCGGGCATGACGTCAATCAGAGGACAGAGAGCTGCACTTGAAAAATACTTCAAACCCCTTTGAAAAAAGAAAAAATACACACAGAATCTTTTTTTATAATGAGTTGTTGAGGCCAAGAATATTCTGACATAAACCCCTTTGAAGGACAAATTTTTACAAACACAGTAGGATACCTAGTCTACCTTTTTTATATACTTTGAGAGTACATCAACAAAAAACACCCATTTTAACAAAAACACGTAGAGATTGATTGATTCATTGAGATCCATTTAGTTGAAAACAACCCTTAATTCTGCATTTAATTCACTTGTACTAACTGTATGACAATTTGTTTATACAATCAATGTGATATGTATACAGTATGATGTAATGTGATATATGATGTGTACACGGTGTACTATGTACAGCATAATGTTGAATGATATGTGAGATCTGTGAGACAGAGGGCTGTGTAAATAAACTTGATTTGACTCTAAAGATACCAGGAAATGTAATACTCAGTACTTAATTGGATTATTACTCACTCAAGATTATTTATTATATACATTATGTACAGTGCCTCAGTGTCTGTGGTGTTTGATAGCAAGAAGCAAAATGTGTTTGGAAAACAAGCTATGAACATTGAAAGATGAAAGAAGTTTTTGTTTTACATAAAGAGTCTGATGTAATGCTTAACTATGGAACACAACCTATGGCATTGCACATAAGTTTGATCCCTCAGTTTAATTCAAGTTAAGTTTAATTGTCACATATAATCACACAGGTACAATCATAGGCCTACAGTACATAAGAGCCTTCCCATTCCCAGAGGTATTCCCTCTGGAGGAAATGTTCACCAGGCACTGTTTGTGGTTGTTACAAGTCCAATTACAGTCTGGCAAATTATCTCTGCCGGCATCTCATGTGTAGCAGTCCTAGTGGAACCACTGTGCTGCTGTGTCCACACACCGAAACAGTCTACAGGGTGTAAGGTGAAATGCAGAACCTTCCTGTGCCTTTGAACCACAGAGATATGAAAGCAAGTGCTGCAAGTTGTGCTGATCCAGTCGCTGAACCAGTTGCCTGGTTGGACCTGTTCCAGTAGTTCCTTTAAAGTAAGCATTGAGGGCCATGCACCACGTGTTCAGCATGTGAAACCAGAACTCTTGTCTTGAATATACTGCATTGTGTACTGCATTGTGTATTTCTAGAACGTGTCATTTTGCACAGCTGACACCTACACAACATTAACTAGTCTCCAAAACATATAAAGCAAACAATGTGCGTGTCCCGCTATTGTTTTGCAACAATAACATCGTTGTTTCATCAGGTATGAGTCCAGGGATTAATCCTAAGGATACAGCTACCTTTGGGACAGAGAGGGAAGGTATGTATACAGGTGTGTGTGTGTTTTATCACCATATGATGTGGTGGTGGTCAACCACAGGGACAGAGACCAGTAGCCTGTTCTAATACCATCCCATATTTTCAGCGACACTGCTGTGCTTTTAGTAAACACAGGAGGAGAGGGCTGAAAATATACTGCCAGCTTGCGAAGCAGCTAATACAAAACAACTGTCTAGCAACTCCTGAAACCTGTAGAGGCTAAACAGAGCTCTTCTAGTAACTTCATTGCTGCATTCAACTGTTCCTGAACATCCTGAATGACCTCGGGGAAAATGTTTGTCAGGTGTGCAGCGCAGGGAGCTTTAAGATGGCAGGTATCAGTTTGTGCTATGTGTTACGCTGCCTGGTAAACCAATGCCCAGTGGGTTAGGCTCCTCTGAAGATTATGTTTATAAGGTCAACGTGTACATGTCCTGATTCTATTTAATGTCTAATGATTTTAAGAACATCTTTCACGACTGATGCTTACAGAATGAGATCATACTTTTTGTGCATACCATTAACATGCTTTTTTTTTAAATATATAAGTTGTTTGTTATATTTTTACTTCCATAGAAAGTTTTGGTGCATTAGTTGTCTTCATCTTGTGCAGTGCAACAGTTGAGACAGAGGAGCAGACAGATATGGCTGGAAAAAGAGAAAAACACTCTCGCAGACTATTTTTGGAAAAACAGAATCGAACAGAAAAAGTTCAAATAAATCCATCAGCATGACGTCAGACATGACAAACCGTCTCCTGAGTCTGGATGCAAAAGTTTTATTCTACTTTCAACACAACAATGATAACAGGGAGTAAATAAGAGGGTAAAAGCCTTTTTCACGCCACACAAGAATATCTGTGCAAATTATGGTGTGTAATGAAAGCGTTTGCGCAGTATACAATAAAAAACAAAAAAACAAAAAAAAAAATGATGTGGATATCTGATATATCCATGATAAGGTGCAGAAAACGCTGATTCAAACTGACTTTTCTTGACTGAGGAGAATTGCTAATAAATCTCTTGAACATATTTATGCTCTGACATCTCTTATCAAGGATCTGACATGCTGTTTTCGCTGCAAAGCACTTTGATATCGGTGTTTATTACACTACTTCATGAGGTGTGGAGTATTATGTACTGAGAGATGTGATTGTAAGAAGCGAACAAGATCTACTCCTCTTACTTTGACAAATGCTTGATAATTTGATAAACATAAATGCTACACAGAAAAAAATTAGAACATTTGAAAAAACTTTTAAGCTTAGTGCAAAATATGAATACATAAATGAAAAATAAGAACAATACTAACAATACTACTACTACTAGTATTAATAATAAACTTTACCCTGTACCTTTATCCAAGTACATACACATCAGCACACAAAGCCTGCAGTTCAGAGCAAAAAGCTTTCTGTAGAACTGATGGTCATAAATGAAGCACCCAGAACATATCAGCAGCCCGGAGCTTAGGCTTTTCACTGGACAAAAATCCTCCAGTCAGCTGTATCTAATGTGCATGATACTTGATGAGCGCTCTATTGATCTGCTGCCACAGATACACACCCACACACACAGACACACACACACACATACACACAGGACAGTCATCTAACAGTGAGTCAGCAGTCAACACGTGTCAACCCAATGCTGCAGCAGCCTGCTCCATGGACGACGTACAGCTCCCTGTTTACCTCCACACGCCACTTGGCTTTTTTGCTGTTTATGTTTATCTGTATCTTTAAATAGAGACATCTATGAGAGTTCCTGTTTAACTAACTACCAGGTAGTAAATTTTGGACAATTATTAACAACATTGAGGAAGATATTTTCTGGCGCTCGTAAGATACTTTTGGGCGAGCTTTTAAAAACAAAAACAATTTATTTAGTGGATCATTTGAGTTGCATTTCAGACTATACTAGACTATACTACTAAATCTAAAATGTGTATTTTAAACAGCATCCAGTGAGCGCTGCGTAGGGGGCCTCCTCCTGATGGAAAGCCCTGCAGGTGAGACAGCGCTCTTATCACAGTGACGAGGTATGAGGCTCTGCTACACAAGCACATCTTTGTCTGCTAGCGACTGCCGTCCAAACACATCTGAGAAACAGTATCAGCTGCTTAACAGCTCGGCCTAACTCTTGCCCCTGGGAGCCCCGGCAAAAAAGACAAGACAAAGTTCTCCATTATTAATAAGACAGGCAGTGCGACTTGTCAAGGAACTTATTAGTTATTATTAAAATTAAAAATATCTTCTGTTTGCAGCCTCTCAAATGTGAGTGAACGTGACTTTTTTTTTTCTTTCAGTTATTTAATTAAAAATAAATATGGCATATCTTAAGGATTTGGACTATTGTCTCAAGGTGTGACTTGTGACTCATGAAATTATTCTTTTTCACCATTTTCTGACATTGACTAGTTGAAAATAAGCAGTAGGAGTTCAGATATAATCTAATTTGGACAGATAATATTGTATCTGTACTCTTCCTTGTTCACAAATTTAGGGCGAACTGTGATGAGAATATGAGTGTAAAAACTGTACATTCACAAAAGAAGCATAGGAATTACAGGAAAAAAAATTATAGCAACAATAATAAACTTTAACACACTTTTGACTTTGTCCAGCTTTCGTCCACAATGCTGTTTGTATCAGCAATAATTTACACCTTGCACAATCTAACTAACAGCCACAGTTGGTACATATACACAGTAAGTGTGCGTTTGTGTGTAGGTGTGTGTACATTGCACAAGGCACTGATGAGTAACGAGGGGCCTCTGGATGGGAGCAGCAGGGGGTTTAGGATTTATTAATTATCCCATGAAAACATATAGTGTGAAGTAAACACTGCCAATGGGATTGCAGTCTAGAGAGGTGTGATGGTCAAATGCCATCAGTGGGGATTCTGGGAAATTGTGTTCTGCTCGTAGTGTTCGGGAAGAGGCCACTGTAAGACTGATCTGCTCTGCACCACAGTTGTGACACACCAACATCTGCCTTGAAAGCTAATCTTGATATAAAAATATAACTATGATGCAATAAAGTAATAAACAAGAGAACAATAGAAAAAAAGGATAATTCAGTTATCGTGACAGGGAACATTTGTAGTATTACCACACAGCAGATTCAACGCAGTCAGAAGTGTGCAAATGTGAAGGCTTTTTCTGGAAATAAAGGCTGTAACAAAACCTTTGCACAAACACACCCTCACACGCACTTGAGGGTATGCGTACAGACAAGCTGATTTATGTTATCCAATGTAGCCCATCACATGATAAGTGAGAATGGGACTGGCTGCAGGGACTGCTTCCAGGAAGCAGCGGTTATCTCAGTGACGATCACATGATGACAGGTCCTTTTTCTCCTACTCTCATAAAGAATATAAGATGTCTAAAAAGTATCACTGCAAAAAAATGGACATAGAAATAAATCTTTAGATAAAGTTAGCTACTTTTTATCCGTACAAAATACACAGGAAAAGCCTGACTTCTTTAAAACAAATGTGGAGAAATGTATCAAACAAATCTGCAGCCATCACCCCAACAGTGACTTTTCAGCCTGTGTGATGAACCAAAAATTAGACTCTGCTTGTCATTTGAGTGGATACAACCTCTGAGAGGAAGTTGCAAAGTGGTGCCTAAGTGTCTGCTCACAGTAGTCTAACTGAGGAAGTGGACTTAGGGTGATGTTACTGACGTGATGTAAAGATCAACCCCCTGGGGAGAGACATGTGGCATAATGAGAGAGCTGTCAGGTTGATTACTGATGTTTTCACCCTGTCTATGTTCAATACCTACACGTTATTAAGTATTCTAACAACTTCCTTAAAGCCAACCCAGCAGGAGCAATGTGAGTCTGAGGTGGTCAAGACAAAATAGTGTATTTTCAACATACATATGTAACACAACACTCAACACTGAGTAAACATAGGGCTGAGGAAGGAAATTGATTCAACATGTTGGTCAGACCTCAAGGACACAAATATTGCTTTTTAATGAGAAACACTAAATATAAATAGATTCTTGTTTTCTTAGAAGAAAACTTAGCACCGCACTTCTGTAACACTGTCGAACATACGGACAGTATGTACGTTCTTATTTCTTGTCAGCACCTGAATTACCCATTATGCAACTTAACCCGCAAGAGTTCGGGTGTGTTATGTTAATAGCGGCTAAGGTCAACTTGAGGTGTGGAGCGGTCTACAGAGGTGTGATAAGCACACATATTTCTAACTCCACACTACTTTCAAACTCATAGTCTTCAGCCCCAATCAGTGACACTTGAGTCACCTTATCAGTCTTTGCACAGCTCCACCTGGCTTTATACAGTAGTATTCCTCAAGACCTGTTAACAGACTTTGAGTTGAGTTCCAGTTTGAGCCCTAAACACCACAATTAAACAATTTGGCACTAAGGCTGTGTAAGCTACATCGTAACCAGGAGAGTGTACGGAGACTTTTCATCACAACGACAATCAGCATTGTTAAATGAATTTCCAAATAAAAGTTCATAGAGAGAACCAAAAAACAAGTGTAACACAAATAAAATTGCAGAAATTGAGGCAGTCTGATGTCCTGGTGGTCCCCGTCTCTCCCTTGAATCATTTCCTGTCATCTCAAGAGAAAATATAATTAAAACAAGAAAAGTTTATTTTTTAAATAATCCAAGAAATGTCTACTGTATACCATCCATGTTACCAGGATTAATCCACTAACCTTTCTCTGACAGGAATTTTTTGAGAGCAAAAGTTTAGATGCTTGTAGCAGAGCACACTTATATATGACCTCTATTCATCAGAAACAAGAAGTGTGCAGGTGGACAAATATGGCAAATGCTGTTTACAACTAGATGAACGAGTGGTGCATATGCAGTGTGTGTCTGATCTCATGATCTCATCACATATAAGACATAAAACAAATAATACTGTTGATTAGCTAAAACTATATCAGTTCTAGTTCAGTTCAGTACTATATCAGTGCTGTACCACCTCCTGGTCCTCCAATATGTTTCCTCATCCAACAAAATTGATGCCAGTAACCATTTTAAACCAGCTTTACACCTACCAGGGGGTCGGTAATATGGTTTGCATTACTGTGGATCATAGCACTTAAGAGTTTTTTGTCTACCTTCCAGGAACTCAGCAACGTGAGAACAAACTTTGAAATTTGAAACTTGCCTTAAAATATGTAATTCATCATAATGAACATTCGTCAATTAGTTGTTGTTGTTGTTTTTTTTGTATGTTATGGCTATGTGGTAGTGAAGTGCAGACTTTTAGATCAATCAGCAGGTCTGACTTTCTGCACAACGATAACCCTGACTTGGTTCACAGCGACGGGCTACCTGACTCACGCTTCAAGGTTTGAATGCCGGATAACTAACTATAACTAAATAACTGGGAGCTCTTAAACACTGAAACATGCCTAAAAATGACCAGCGGCCATGTTATGTAACGTGTAGTAGGCCTAAACAAAATGGCCCCTTTTAATTATCTTCGAAAACAAACTTTTGGCTGAGCAACTTGTATGATGACCTAAACTACATGAGTAAAGTTAGTTATTCCTACTTGGCGCCAGCATAAATGATTACCATGAGGGCCACTATTTGGTACCTGTCAACCAAAACACACACGGGACACACGGACACACGGACACACGTGAACACACACACACCACACACAGACAACTGTAATACAGGAAATATTTTCAAATGCAGGCTCAGTCTTGAGAAATCAATGTCTCTGCATGGCACCACTGAACACTACTGTCTGTAGACCTCATGCAGAAAGCAGCTCCAAAATGTGACAAATCCATCCTCCGCCAGTTTCCCCCTTCACTTCAACACACCCACACCCTGAGCCAGCACACCCCCCCACCACCACCACCGCCACCACCACCATCCCAACCCCTCCCCTGGGCCCCCTTCAGCCGGCTGCATGTCTCTGGAGGTCGCCTCTGACGTCAGCAGCTCGACTGGGCAGAGTGCCAGCCCTGTGGGCCCTTGATGGATGCGGTTGGTCTGAGAAACAGTCCGCTGTGTGTGGAGTGCACGGCACAGACTCAACTCGGTCCGCTCAAACACATCTAATGACCCGTAAACACCCGACAGGCCCCGTTCTCTCTCTCTTTCTTCTGTCTATCACCCACACTGACGATTAAAGGAGACACATGTGAGGATGAGTGATTTGTACTGCAAATGGCCGGGATAATAAATACAACCCGCAGAGGCACACTCTGCCTCGGCTCTGGTTATCCTTTGGTCTTTAAGAGAAAAAGGTTTTAGCGTTTCAGAGCAATAAAAGCAGAGGACTGACGTGGCTGCAGATATTCAGGGCAGCCTGTATTTGTGGTTGACTAGTCAGGAACTCATATGGGATTATGTGAGCTAAAAAGTATAAACATTTAACCAAAGCAAAATATTACTGAAATTACAACTCTGCGTCAATATATTAAAATCCGCTGATCCGATCATTATGTCAGAGTGATCCAGGGAGCTGCAGCATGTGTGTGTTTCCATGTTTGTCCCTGTGTGTGTGTGGGTGGGGGTGGTATACCTGCAGGCCTGCTGCTGGTCTTCCTCTTCAGCCATCTGTCCAACGTCTCTGCACTCACGCTCTCCAACACAAAGTCGTCCAGCATCTGCGGGTGCAGCGAGAGGTAGGCCTTCACTTTCTCATCTGTCAAGCCTAAAGAGCAGAGAAACAGAACGCACTACAATTTATTCATGACTAAGCAAAGTGAAAAAAAAAAAAAAAGGCTAGAAGATGTTGCACGAAAATCATGCAAATACCATAAAAGTACAGAGGAGAGAAACACACAAGATATGAGAGGATGGAAATAACGTCATATAAGACGTTGCCAAAGGTGCACAGTGTTCCTGACAGACACCCAAACAAATGCACAGGCCTCGAAACAGTCGAAGGTCATCCCTTTCTCTTTACTGTGAGGTGAGAGTGGCAGCTAAAGCTCTCAGATAGCCGACTAGCTCACTTATGTTTACTGTAAAGCTGTGTCTCCAGGGATAGGAGCCCCCAACAGAGGCAGCAGGATAAAGGAGGACTCGATTGTGCTTAATAGGCAATTAGGTTCTTGAGAGCTCGCTAAGTGCTGCTGTTTACTGTCTTTGTTGTCAGGGTAAAAAGCCATTTGCCAGACCATCGTTGAGGGAAAGTTGTTTTTAATACACCCGCTGGCGTCTGAGAGGCCGTCATGATGCACTAGGAAACCATCATGTTTAGGTCACTCACGCAAATGGAGTGTGTGTCTAAAACAAAGACTTGTAACTGTCTAAATTCAGCCGTGAGATGTCATCCCATCATGGGACCTCGAACACAACACTGACATGAAATGAAATCGAAGGTAATTCTTCATAGAAAAGAAAAACAAATCCTATGGCAGTGTTAGATTTACAGTTTATGGTATGGTACGCAATAATTGTCTCAGATAATAGTATCAGAGAATATCAGATAATAGTTGTAGTCAAAAAGCCCTGATCATATTTTTATACCGCTTTCTCACGAAATGTCTGGTTATCAGCAGCATCTGTGTAGACTCCCTTCAAGTATGAATCACAGGAGGACATGCAGCTGGAAGGCATGTGTTCTACCGTCAGACACACAAACATATGCACACGTCATAAAAATATTACTAAGTGGACTGTCTGTCTGAAATCCGGTATGATATGGTAGGGAGTGGTGTTGATATGGTAGTGAACGGCTGCAGACGTTTGGACAGCAGACCTGTACGTGGAGGGTGGCTCAGACTTCACTGTTGTGTCAGATGACTAAATAAAACCAGATGCAGGAGCTAGAAGCATCCACTTCAGCTGCAGGTATCTCTCGCATGTCTGGAAAAGTCTTAAAAAAAATTTGTGGAATAACTTTTAATTTGATTTAATTTTAGAATCAAAGCTCTCCTGACTCTGGTAATCCCTCTGAGCAGTTATCTATGACCTTTGATCTATTCTCATTTGATCCTCAGTTACGATGGATCATCTGATCAGTGTGTGTGTGTGTGTGTGTGTGTGTGTGTGTGTGTGTGTGTGTGTGTGTGTGTGTGTGTGTGTGTGTGTGTGAATGTGAATGTGTGTGTGCGTGTGGCTCGAGCAGGCTTGTGGTTCCAGGCAAATAAGGCAAAGAGGTGGGGGTAAGTTTGGGGGGGTGGAGGACGCTGCGGTCTGACGCTGTCCAGACACGAGACACAGATCTTCAGGAGCGGAACGCCTCACGAGACTCCTGGCCAGCTCTGACGCACATCGGCAGAATACGGCTTAATAAATCAGAGAAAGTTAAGGGGGGGTGAAGCGAGCTGCAGGGGACAGAAAGACACACAGAGAGGAGTAAAATGGGAGCGCTGCAAAAGACCCTTATGACTTTGTCCTATTTGAAACACAAAGAAGGCACTGTGATTAGTGACACTACAAAAAAAATGAAAAAACAAGCACGCTGTGTGAATTTATGAATGCAACTTTTGTGTCGACGGTGCTCTGAAGATTATTTAGCTATCATATGTGTGCACATGAACAAAAATAGTCAAATGTCCTATTTCCACGGGGCAAAAACAAACTGCAGTGATTAGAATTTTGCAGCGAGCATATAATGGTTGAAAAATGGTGTCCTGGGTACAACCATGTGCTTAAAATTACTGACCCACACGAGCAAAAATAGTAAAAGAAGGGGAGTTTGTGAAGACTTATTGGCAAAGAAAGAGCAAACCATGGCTGTCTAGAACAGCCGTTGTTTATTTGTGACCCCTAATTCAACCCTTAACTTTTGCTTCGGCGAGGAAGAATGTGAAATGAAAGTGTGACCAATGTTTTTACTCACACCACAAGAGCAGGGAGCATAATACATCTGTGAGCTAATTAGTATCAGGCCTTTAATTGCTTACAGGGTTAGGCTGGACGTTTTTTTTACTGTCAACAAGTCAAAACCAACAACCTGCAGGTCTGTCTCTACTGAAGACATAAATCTAAAACAGGTTACAAATTTAATTTAAAGAAAAAGCAGCTGGGCACTGTAGATTTTAACAAACATTATTCAAACAGGAGTTAATAGTGCATTTGTTGGGGACTATTTTTAGCTGCATATTAATGCACATTTGGCACCCTAATCACTATTTCAGGCAGCAGGACGGTGTTTCTGGGATTGATTCAAACTAAACTACAGCATTACGTTCATCCTAATGAAGGAACATGTCACCCAGGGCATCAGTGTGACGCACTGATGTGCTTTTATTCACTCGCGCTATCGCACAACGTTACACAGACACCAATAAAATAAATGACTAGAGACTATCCTGAAAAACCTGAATCTTCTAACAATGTATTGATCGACAGGAAGACAATGTGACAATGTGATAATATTATGATGCGTTAACGGAAGGCAGAGCACATGACAGGAAAGAGTCCACTTCCTCTAGAGTAAAAGTAAGAGCAAAGATGTTTGGAAATGTTAGAGTAATGTTATATTTTCAACCCCTCTTTGAGTGTGCGCAGGGTGGTTTAAAACAGATATTAATAAAGCTGCATCTGCTCTAAGCATCATAGTTAGTTCAGGTAATCTCCACTGGTGGCAGCTAGACACATAAATTGTATTTATTTGCACCAGCTTAAAGAAGAAATCACAATGGGAAAAAGTCAGAAATGTAAATCTCGTCAATCTCTATTAAAGCGCGTTGGAAAAAGATGGCAGAGGAATGACTGGTTTGACGCAACAGCCACTATATTGTGTAGCATGATTGATGGGACTTTTTTCCTGAACATTCCTGCTGCTTTCTGTCGACCTTACACACTTTGCCTCTGATTCCTTCTGAAATCTCTCGAGCCACGGCTCAACCTAATGTGACCGCAGTGACACTCAGAACTGGGGGATATGCGTCAGTGTCCTGGGCTTGTGACTACGATGGCTAATCAAAAGGTGCAGCCAGATCTGTCCCACATGCTGTGGTCCAAAATGGTTAACCCCACTGGGAACCACATGTGCTCACTCAATCAGAAGAGAGAGAGAGAGAGGGAGAGAGAGAGAGAGAGAGAGAGAGAGATACAGGAGAGAGAAGCAATGGTTTGGGCACTGGTTTGACCATTTCTTTTCTTTTCTTTTGTCAAACCTCAGTACAATTTTCCTTCCCGCTGGGGCCAGCGCTGCTGAGGACAATGGCGTCATCAAGATAAGCACTACATGTTTTTGATTTAATTCTAATAAACAATGACTGACATGTCGAACATAAATAAGTTAAAATGTACAAACAAACAAAGTCCAAATCCTCACCATCTAACATCAACATCAATTTTTTTTTAAACATTCAAAATCTTAAGCCAGTCCTTGAACTAGTATTCAGTACATCTGTAAGTACTTTAAAGTACAGATTTATCATCAACAAAATTTCCAGAGAATTCAGAGTAACAGTAATCGCCTGCAGAAAAATGTCCCCTGTGACTGATATATTATAATGTGTGGCATTATTAGATTGTTAATACTGGTGCAATGATGCATAAGTAGCATTTTCCTGTTGTTGTTCAATCCAGTCTTTCCCAACCTTGGGGTCAGATTCCCTCCAAAGGTCACAGAATAAATCTGAGATGATTAATGTGGTGTACCAAAAAACTGAACGATGCTCTGCTTTACAAATGTGTATTTATTATTTGGACTTTCTCTAATATTTGCTGATTTTGTGAAACAAACTGTTATTTAAATGAAACCATCTGAGAGGTTTTAACAAAAAATCTCTCTCGACGTTGGATTTGTGACAAGGGCCCCCCACTAGACTGCTCTTTGTAAGGGGTCACAAGGCAATTCATCTATTTATCACGTTTTCTATGGAAGATTTTGATTTCCTTCTGAAATGTAGTGGATAAGAATGGCAGAATTAAATAGAAACACTCATGTAAAGCACGAGTGGTTTAAACTAGAGTCAATGTACGTACTCGTTTAATCAAACATTCATTCATATAGGTGGAAAGCAGTTTGTTGTGCAGCATGTTTGCGAGTGGCTAAAGCCCAGTTGGCGGAGATTTTGGTGCCTGACTCAGACTTGGGCTTCCTGTGTAAAAACTGAAGCCTGAGTTCATGCAGTGAGGTATTGTTGCATAACACTTATCTTGACTAAAGCACACCACACCCTGGGACTGGGAAGGGAAGGCCAAACCGGTCGCAGTCTGTCTGGGTCTCACTTCCAGGTTTTTAGTATGAACACGCTCCCGTTTGATGGGGAATGCGTTTATGTATATATGTCAGCACCAGTTTCTGGAGTTAATATGGATTTCAGGCATCAAAACATCCTGAAAAAGCATCACAATAGTAAATTCTTGGGAGTTACAATTCAAGTTTATGAGCATTTTTATTAAGGAAATCAATTAGGCACGGTCTGATTTTATATGGAAAAGTAAATGGCTTGTAGAGATGCTGCAAACTAAGTAATTCACTCCATCGTATAAAATAAAAATGTGCTTTCAATAAAAAAATGTTCATGCTTTGTATTAACTTAGGAACTTAAAAGTACTGAAGCAAGCATCAGTGTTGAAACCTGACACTGAGTCAGTTGTGCTGAGATATTATATATGAGTCACATATCATAATGAGACACATTGCAGGTCAACATTTATGAATGGCACACAAGAGGGAGTATTTCCCACATTACGTCTCTTTAGAAGAAGCTCCATCAGTGAATAGAAAAGCTGTGAAGCAAGGCCACATGTCTCTCTCTGTCTGTCCTTATTTTACCATTTACATTTGGTTTGATTTATTCCTGCACACCCTCTTTCTATCACTGTTTTAATGCAACACCATACTTTATGTCATCACTTCAGTTTTCATATGAAAGCTGAGGAACAGAGATGTTAATTGCACTTGACATCTTCAACTGCTGATCAGCTTCCTCTTTTGCTTCTTTTTATTTTGAAGGCTCTATTTTCTGAAATTCTTAATATAAGTGTGTGTGTGAGATGAGGCAGTCCAATAATAATTGTACTATAATAAGGTGAAATAATGATCTTTTGGTTTTTTTCAATCTATTTTATTGATTAACTGAATGTCTTTTAGTTTTGTCCGTCTTGTGACCGTACAAAACCAGAAGAGTTCTAAAGGCAGAACCTTTCACCTTGGCACAGTCATGCATGTACAGGTTTACACCAGGACAGGACACTTTTGTACAAATTTTTCATAAACTATGCTAGTGTTTAAAATGTACTTTTCAGCAGGAAAACATGATTTTGACTGGTAAAAGAAATCCACGATAAACATAACATGTAATTACATCTAAGTAATCCCCAAAGGTTTTTGTGCAGGTTTGTAAAGTTGAACCACTTTTTACCCTGAACTGAGCCTGTCAGGTGAACTCAAGTAAGTCTCCTTATGGGGGTAAGGGCTGTTTAACAAGTCTTCTCAGCTGAGAGAAAATTGATGATGAGGCATCGACTCAGTTGAAGGGAAGGTGGTTAATATAGTTGAGGCTGAGGTGTGGCTTGTTTGACTTGGCTTGTTATTTGTGTGTTTTATGCAGAAAAGGGTAAAAATTGATAAATCTGCAAGAATTTCTTTTCTGAAAGGATAAGTAGGTAGGAGCAGATTTTAAGAGCTGTTAAAAACAACAACCCTCTCCATCCTATCTCCATCACTCATCTCTAATTCCACATGAAGCAGTAAGCTATCTGTGTGAGATAGCGCCCGAACAGAAGTGAACGTGTCTCCAGCGCTCCTGTCAGACGATGTTGAGCGGGAATGTCAACAGCGGAGGTCGACCCCGGCAGTGCCGATGTTTAGTGAGCAAGATGTTCCTCCTCTGCAACACATAGATGAAAAATGCACATGAGAGAAAAAGGGAAAAGACCACTTCTCTTGAAGCGCACTCCTTCTGGCAGAGAGTCAAGGGCAAGCTGCCAAGGTACTACTTTTCACTTTCCTGACATGAGGCTGAGGCAGGAAAGGGGAGGACTGCGGGGTGCGTGCGTCAGCAGGTCCGCCTGGGACTCCCTTGCCAGGAGGTGGGAAGAGCATGTGGTTCTTATCTTATCTATGGGAGGGCTGGAGCACAGCGTCCAACACTGACATTCAGTGAGCGGCAAAGGGGGTGGAAAAAAAAAAAGGCTGAGGATGAAAACGCTTTGACTCCTCTCCCACTGCTCACCTCATTTATTCAATGAGGCTATGAACCTGTGTCCACGTGCAGGTGAACACACACACACACACATACATATATTGTATGTATATACACCCCCTACCACATTCCACAGCAGCCAAGGGTGATGTGATCGGTGTGGCTCAATGAATACAACGAGTCAGTGAAAAGCTGTCAAATGAAGAGTCCCATCTGCAGTCCCATCACTACCAGAGACACACCCCCAAATGGCAAAAACAAACACCACTACACAAACATGCAAGCTCACACCTCACACTCAAAAGAGAGAGAGAGAGAGAGAGAGAGAGAGAGAGAGAGAGAGAGAGAGAGAGAGAGAGAGAGAGAGAGAGAGATTTCCATGGAAATGTAATTTGCATTATTTCCACTTCCATGGTGCAGGTCATTAGACGTAAGGGTAAGGGCTATAAATTGCAAATTGAGATGTAGATAAGGCCTGTCCCTTGGTCCACACCCTAACGGTGTGGTAACAGGAAAGCAACAACATTTTAACTGTAGTTACAGACAGAAAGCTAGTCAACCTTCACCCCTTAACAAAAGTTACAAACTAAAAACTTTCTTGTGCATTTTCCTTCAGTGAGCGGAAACTGAACAGCAGCCAGAGGTGGTAGATCATACGGCTTACAACGGTGCTGATTGTGAGCGTTACCAGTAAAGCTGCAGTTGCTGCCTTGGGGTCAGCATCACGCCCGAACCTGTGGTTTTGATGTAGTGCTGTATCTACCCAAGAAAGAACCCCACCTCCTCCTCCTCCTCCTTCTCCTCCATCCCCAGAGCCACATCAGTGATCAGGGGTCATGTTCCCCGCTCCACATCTGGACTGATGCTGAACTCTGCAGCCGCTCCGCAGAGGAGCCAGTGGGGACCCAGTAATGAGAACCACAGATCCTTGCGTCTTCTCCAGTGCCGCGTTCTTTTATGAGCCTTGACACGAGGACAAGTTGTAAAGAACTCTACATGCATGTGGCCTTTTTCCCATCCCCTCAGATACACAACCCACGACAAGCTGACAAGGGGGTCAACGGACGCCTTGAGGAGAATGTCATCTGTTTCATCGCTCAGATCAGTGCACTGTTCCCTGGCACTGATCCAGTCCTGCATAGATCTTGATACAAAAAAGGGGTTCAAACTGCGTAACAGGCTAATTTTCTTGGGCTTGAATTTCCTGAAAGTTTAAATAAATACTGAAGACAAATCACAAAGAGAGTTTATCTGGCATGTGCTAAGGCCGGCCTGGAATTACTTAGCCATTCAAATTTGAATCAAGCTTTAATTTTCATATTCCAATCATATCAAGCGGTATATGATTTATATATTCAGAGACTGTGCTGAGAGAGAGAGAGAGAGAGAGAGAGAGAGAGAGAGAGAGAGAGAGAGAGAGAGAGAGAGAGAGAGAGAGAGAGAGAGAAAGCATGCGGTGGGGCAGGAAATGTCCAGCGTGAGTACTTCCTGCCTGACAATGCAGCCTTCTTCACTTAGTTAAGCAATTCGTCGACAACCAATTGGGTTTTAAAAATGCCTGAGAGATCACATTAGGGCTGACCCAGACTGACCTTCGAAGCTGACCAGAAGTATCCACAAACAATGCACACAAACATATACGTGTGCATGTAGATGTCTCCACAGCCTGAGGCTACGAACAGCTATAACATCCAGGGAATGAATGAGCCAACATGTTGTCTTCACAAAACTGGAGTCTGTTTCTCCGGAGAGGACTGGATTTGCTGGACAGTCCAGCAACCAGTCCCATTTCAGAGAGGACAAACACGCCAGCAGTTGCTAGAAAACAAAACAGCACTTTTGACCACAAAAGAAGCTCCTCGCTCCTCGCCGCTGGATACAGTTGAAGTCATCTATCACATGTCTAATATTTGCAGAAAGCAGTCTATGTAAACAGTGCTACAGAAACACGCAGAGCGTCATTATCTGATATATGTGTTCATTAAAACAAAGCCACGATTAAAGTATAATCAGATTAGTGTCTGATCTCACACCAGTTACAGGGAAACATGAAGTGAGAAGGCAAATAGTCTGTGAAGTTAATCCTACATTTAGATTCATTGACAGCTCTGCGGAAAAAAAAAAAACAGCAGCATAAATGTGAGATATGATATTCACACATAATGACAATTATAGCCAAAGAGGAAATTGATAGTGAACTTTCACTACAGTCAACGTATTTGTGAATGACTTGTTTTACATGTTAAAAAAATATAGTGTATAATATTCCAGCTCATCACACATCAGCTGATACTTTAAGGTAGTCGACTCCCCACATCTACTGTTGTCTCCTGAATTAAAAAAAAAAAAAAGTGTGGAAGCTTTGTGAAATCTTAAATTCTTGTCCTTTTTTGGTCAGTATGAGGGCGGGATACCTACATACTGTACCTCAATAATACATTCCATGACTGCAGTTTACTGCTATGTGTGTACTTTGGCATCATTCAGTATCCCAGGCCCCAAACTGCTAACTTGTTATTACAGGATTGCCACTAAAGGTCACTTGAGGTGCCACTGAAACAACTGGAACCACTGACATGAGTTATTCATGTGGCGCACACACACACACACACACACACACACACACACAGAAATTACAAAAAAATTGCAGTAATTTTTTAGGTAGACGTTCTCACAGAGATGTTACAAACCAGATTAAATGCACAGTAAGGAGTGTAAATTCAACACTGAGCAACACAGACATGCTCAGAAAACAGAAGTTCATTATGGGCGAATATCTGGGATATTTAGTGTAGTGACAGAAAATTATTAATGTGTCCACTAAACATATGTTTTCTTATGCTGGCACAAATTTCTTAATATATAAAAATATATATATATATTTTTTTTAATTATTTTTGTTAATATAAATAAAAATAAATTGTGTATTGTTTGTCTCTGACATTTACAATCATATTGTGCTGGAAAAAATTATTTTATGAATTTTAGCAGAAATCTCACTGGATCACAGCTATAGAATACGAAAGCTATGAATATTATTTTATATTATTAATATGTTGTGTTAGGAATATTAGCAGCTATAGGACTATTAGAATAAATATGAATAATAGTATTTATTATAATTAGAATAAAATACCAATGTCTAAAAGAATATTAAGTCTGAACTCCTGCAGGAGTGTTTATGTTCCTCAAACTGATTTTACACTTTCTCTCCTCACACGCAAGCTTCGCTTTTTGATGCCATGTCTCACTGCAGCACTGCTGACTGTCCCCTCCATGACAGACCGAATCGACTCAAATCCGAGATGGGATTTTCAAACCGGCTCTCTCTCTCTCTCTCTCTCTTTTTTTTTTTTTTTTTTTTTAAATAGAAAACGACCATAGAGACACACACTACATTTTCCAAATTACAATCCTAACCGGTCCCCCTCCAATGAAGTCCCCACCCATCAGCTATCAATCTGTCATTCATAAAGTTGGGTAGACACATGGGCAAATAACGTACGCCTGCAGGATCAAAATATGTCCATGTTTTACGCGATTTATTGCCCTGTTACTTAAAGTCAACGCTTCTTATATTTTTGCGTAAATTTTAGCGATGATTTTCTTTAAGAGTGTTGGTCAATAATACCTACTTGCACCCAGGAAACAGTCCGTTAACCTTCTGAAACAGCTTGTTGAAGACGGACCATCTTCCATTTCGGATTGTGAGCGCAAAAGGAGAGAGGAGTCACGGAGAAAAGTGCGCCTCTGCAGCTGCAACTTGGTGCGTCTGGGCTAAAACCCAAAACTATTCCAGTACGCGTTGAGGTGATGGTGGTGTCCTCAATGCTTCAGGCTGTGCACGGTTTAGGAAGGGCAAGAAGAGCAGTGTGCTGCCCACCCCCCTCCCTCCTCGCCCTCCACCAGCGCTATGACCCAGCACCGCTGGCCGAGGTGTAGCTACAGTCGGCCCGCCTCCTCGGCGTGGTGGCTCCGTTGTGGATGTGCAGCGGCAGACTGGGGGAGCGGAGACGACGACGACGCATAGACACGGAGAAGGGGAGTAAACACAGACACACACACACACACACACACACGCACACATGCGCACACACACACACACACACACACACACACACACGGTTAGGGAGGGAAAGACAGGGGCGCGCGTCACTGTCAAGTTAACCACAGGTATAACGCACGTCTTCCTCTCTGATTTTCAAAATAAAAGCCAAAGGATTGGACGTTGTGTGGGGTTATGCTTATGAAATGAACACCATTGTCTATTTTATGAACAATTTAAGTGGATTAAATTATATTTCACAATATTTGCATTTAAACAGTACAGTCCTGATGACTATGGAAAAATATACCAAAACACCATGATAGAGCGCTTAAAAATGTATATCTTCCAAAAGAATTAGCTGCTTCTATGCATTTCAAAAGATTACATTTATCCAGTGTACTTTTCCTCCAGCAAACTAACAAAATGTATTTTAATTTGAAGGATAATTCATTCTTGTTTCCAGTAGTTTTGCTCACTTGACGTGTCTGGGAAGCGCACTCTTGACGCTGCTGTTCCTGTTCCTGAATTTGGCTGCGTAAAAGGGGCCGAGCCTCTTGTCCAGGGCTCTCCAGAGACACGCTGCTGTTTCCTGATCCACTGACTCAGTGGTCAAGGAGCAAGGCAGCCTCCAAAATTCACAGCATGGCAGGGCAAAGCAAAAGAGCATCAGCTGTTACATACAATGAATGAAAAGCTGCAGCACACCATATTTTGCTGTCTTTCCCATGTGCCCTTTAGCAAGGCACTGAGTAGGCATTTGTTTCTACTGCTAAGACTGCCACAGCTGACCCTGACCCCTGAAGAGCTAACACAGGGACAGATCACCTGGTTAGTTTAGGTATTACCAGGCCAGATTTTATGAATGGCAAATGTCCAACAAGTACCTTCATTCAGAAGATAAGCCCTTAAACCAGGCAACAAGATAACTATTAATGGTGTCAAATATACAGTATATCAGGTCAAAATAAATAATAAACATTTGAACACACACTTTCATGATGGTGCAGCAAAAGAAAAGAGTCTTTAATGTGTAGAATATGGAGAAACAATGTGTGTGTGAGCATGCAGGGGCAGTCTAAACATTGAACGTACCAAGGTCTACTTAGTGTCTTATCTAACTGGACATTTTACATGAGGTTCTTTTGTCTAAAGTAAAGAAGATTTCTGCATTTTTCACGGTCACTGTTGATATTTGAGCTCCCGACTTCAAATATCTGCAGAGACATGCATGTACCTACAGGAATGTATTCAATTGATTTATTACAGCAGGCGTACGTTTACATAAATTATAATTTAAGTATGGCCTTGAATTGGCACCATCAAATAAATCAATGTTGTGTCTTCCTTTAAGGCCTAACCCTGCCAAGACTGTACACCCACAATGCAAATGAAATATTTAGACATGCTCACTAGAATCCTACAATAATAATAATATTAACACTTTTTTAAATTTTCGTATTATAAGTGTTAGTCAAAGGACTTCCTGTACAGTATGTACTCTTTAAGCACTCTCTCGTGAGTGCTTAAAGAAATAAATTTTTGCTTTAAAGCTATAAGGAATGCATCACCACTGATGTTTCCTCTAATTATATCCGTGTAAAAAGGAGACCATAATTAATTTACAGGAGATTAGTAAAGCCAAACAATCCTCACATGCAACTCGGTGTATATAGAGTGAGCACATAAAGAAACATAAAGATCTTAGCTCAGATTAACATTAACATTAACATGGCAACAAGTATCAACATGTGTAAATTATTCCTGTTTAAGTGAGTCTGTTCTTTCTGTGTCATTAGTTCATGTAAGGATCCCGCATCGAGTTCCAAATGAAGTGAGCTCCATATCTCTACAACCTTTGTAGATGTGTGCCTTTGTTATCAGTGCTCACAGTGCACCTAAACAGCACTGAGTTGGCAACATGATACAGCATAAAGGGTGCCAGGCTCCCTCATGGCCGCAGCATTACATACTGATCATATCGAGAGAAAGAGAGAGAGAGAGGTGTGGAAGCTGTGGCGGGTTACGTCAGCATGTGCGCTATCAATCACTGGCATTCCTACACTCTCGAGCAGCTGGTCCATTCAGAGGTCACGTATAACATAATGGATTCTCTCTGACACACTCTGTCGCTTTTCCTTCCATTTTAGGCCGATGAGAAAGTGCTTAAGTGAAGAAACAACTTGCATCTTCACTTCTGTTCATTTCACACGTGTACATGCATGTGTTTATTTGAAATGCTAATATAATAATATTTTCTGATACTCAGGAATTTTAGAGGTTGAACGCAGGTAACTCTTCTGCCAAGATACAAGATACAATGCTGTTTTGTGTTGAAAAGTTGCCATAACACGCCTGTTTTCATGACCTTAACCCAATGAACATTAGTGCAATTTCATTCTGGATTATGAAACTTTTAAGGATAGATAAAATAGGTTGTAAAATTGCTTTCACGTGTGACACAAACAAGAAGAAGCTCTGACTTGGTGAAGCTCAGAAAGCTCTGTCAGCTCCTTCAGGGCTAACCTTTTTGCATCCTCCCTGCACTCCAAGTAGCTTATGCATGGAAATTTAGATAGAAAACAAATGTTTTGAAACGTTCCCTGCAAAGTTCATGACTGGGAATTTATGAGCTTATGTGAGACGGTTATGGATGAAGAAGTTATAGGGAAATGTGGTAGATCATCATGGATGCCACAACTCTGTCTGTGACCCACCAGTGAACTCTTTTGATCCACAGCTCTTCGAAGCGGCAGAGCAACTGTTTTTAGATGTTTTAATAGTTATGACCAGTCTCACCTGTCAAATCAAGCGGATATGTCAACAGTGTTTAGATTAGGCCACTTGTTAAGAAATATACGTTCACCACTGACAGAAAAAATAGAAACATTAAGTGTACTGAAGAAATGGTCTTATCTACACAAACAGATGTTTTGCCCTTGCACACAAGTAAAAGTTGGATGTGCGAGACAATTTGGATTCTTATGTTAGAAAAAGATACAAAACCATAAGAATGATCCCAGCAAATCTTGAGCTGTCAGATGTTTCCTGGACTATTTTAAGTTCACAAAGCAAGCTGCACTTTGTTACAGACACATTATTGCTAGGGAGCCACCTGCGATCTCTCCAAGTAAAGGACTAGTTTCTCAACTTGTTACTTTGACCCCGACAGTTTAAGATTTTTCCATCTCCTTTTACTTTCAGAAAGTAATCAGTTGTAATCTCAGTATAATCAATCATCTCAATTAATGTTATGAATAAGTATGTTGCTGTCCTTATTTAAGCAGAAGCAGTAGCAGTTCACTGTTGCAGTTGCAGGTGAGCTACTTTTTACATTATAAAGGGCTGAAACTAATAATTATCCCTCATTAGAAATGAGAAATGTTGATTTTTTCTTTTTTTTGATAAGCTCGGATGGATTCACATTATAATATTTTTAAGGTCATCATAATGTTTACTGTGTAAAACCTTAATTGGTAAAGTAAGTAATTAGTACAGATATAAATTGATTGGAGTAAAAAGTACAACATTTCTGTCTGAAATGTAGTCAAGTAAAAGAATAACAGAATATTTGTACGTAAGTATATAGATATATAGTACTTGAGTAAATATACTTTAATTCCACACTGGTCCGTGTTGATTGTGCTGCAGTGAGCATAATGTAAGAAATACATGGTAGTGGAGAGATCACAGGTTTTGTGGCTAAATCTGCATCAGAGTATCTTTTCATTTATTTGGATGGACTAAGCACCACAGACCCAAGAAAACTTCAAAATGTCCGCCAGGGCTCTCTCAGGCTTGATCCGTATCAATTTGGACAGGCAGTGCGCACTCTTTTCTCTGTCAACATTACCCTGCCACCAAATCCCATATCCATCTGTGAATGGATAGCATGTGTGTTACATAGACATTTATGGAACTGAAAAAGGTGATGATGAAAGAAGCTGAAATCTCATCTGTCTTAATATGGGATTTGTGTCACATGCAGTAGGTTCCTATGGCTTTTGGTGAAAAAGCAGTTTTAGTATTGTCCGCTGGGGGATCAACAGCTGACTGAAGAGTGAAGTGGATGGCAGCCATGCTTAACTGTTCTTCCCCTCACGGCTGTTTTTAGCAAACATCCTCCTGATGACTACGACCTCTGTCTCCCAACATAAGAGCTTCACATCTTCAGACGTGTGTGCGTTTGTTCACACAAAGCCTTACCCCCTACCCCCACATTACAGACCTCATCCACTTAAGCACATTTCTGATTCAAGGCACTGTACAAGCTTTTTGCACGCTGCACACACACACACGCCCCAGATGTAAGTGAAACATTTACAGATCACATGCAAGCACACGCAAACATGAACACATATATACACAGGAGCATACTTGCATCCACGTAGGCACACATCACATGCGGCAGACACACACCACAGAGACTTCCAGTCCCCTCCCCCCAACTGAATAGTCTGTTCTGACAATCCACAGGACAGCCGGAGCATTGACGTCAGAGGCAGGCCCATGAAAATACAGGGTCCCTGGGGGGCTGTGGGAGTTATGCACATCTTCACAGCTTGGCTCACAACTAGTTCAACAACCAATGAGCATATTTCTGCCTCTGTTTACTCTTATTTGTTTGAAAATGTAATAATAATAATAATAAAAAAAAGAGGTTTCACATTTACACAAAGCCTGGCATGCACAAATTTGCATGCGACTGCAATGCGGATGATCTGAAACGTGACGTCAATGGACGTCATTGCACTGTGATCCATTAGGACAAATGTGAGATAGGTGCATAATTTAGGTTAATGGAAATACAAATCACAGCACATCATTACCTGCCCTCTGTCGTCTTAATAATTGCCATTTTGAATAAGTGCTGTCAGACTGTAGTATATTAGACATACCCAGAGGAAGGTTTGTTGCTCGCTTAGACATCCTCACAGTCCCGGGAGAAAAGATGACATCTTTGTTTATCGCTCAATGTTCTGAACCTCTTTGTTTTTTATTTCGTCTTCTAAAACATCAGTGGGACATCAGAGCCATTAATCCCATTGTTCTCTCTCGTTTGCCTCCTCTCACCTTTTCTGAAATTGTCTATGGCAAAATTATATAACATAGTGACTGTAACCAGATACAGTATGTGTTGCTCTGGCCTTAGATGTGCACTTAAAACATAAAACGTAAAAAATGATCCTGCAATGAGCATTACATTGACAGCATCAGTTTATGTGTCTGTATGTGTTTAAATATCACAAAAGCAAGAAGAGAGAAGAGAAATAGGAGGGGATAGATATAATTTAATTAACATTTATATTTTGAACAGTAAGCATTAATAAAAGCACAGAAATTAGTAAATGTCACAGAATAGACTTAGCTTTTCATTCATAAAACTATACATGTTTTACATTGTGCATTTGGATTTTTGCTCCAAAGTGAACTTCAACAGATCACAAATTTAGGCCTCATAATGTTTACCACAATTAATTAATTAAAATAAGTTTAAAACAACCAGCAAGTCTTAATATTAAACATAACACATGCTGTATTCATGTGCATGACCCTCACTTCACCTATTGTGCTGCCCATGTTTTTAAGTATTTTCATCATTAGCCTTTAGCTCATGTGCTGTTGTTCCTCACCAAAAATGGCAACCAAAACCAAAGTTGAGAATATAATGGAGCATGAATGCAGTGGTGGGAATGTGTCCCCATCTCCTGATATTATTCCTTATTCACCTGTCTGTAGGCTTATGAAATGGCGTAATGTCACCACACTGCCATGCACTTCCACATCCACTTCTGTTGAAATTGGTGAAAAAGTACATCATTGGTGTTGGATTATCAAAATCAAGACAGGGGGGATGTGGAAGGTGCTTCATTGGGGGTACATGGACTGACACTGTGCTGGTTTGTCTAGTCCATGGCAAGTACTTATGAGTCCCTTAAAAAGTGTCAAAGGGGTCTGATCTGGGTTTGTTGCATCTACAACATGTGTGATGAGTGATGCTTTTGTCTGCAATGCAAGAGGAAAAATGTTGAACATTTGTAATGATTTTATATTCAACCAGATTATTCTTGGAATGTTTCGATTGAGCAACAGAAGCTTTGATGGTTTCCTCCTTGTTGCAATAAAGCTGAATCTCTGAATCTGGATCCAAGCTCTCAATGAGATCCAAATGTACACTTATAATACTCAGGCATTTATAGGTAATGCTCCACCTCTTTTTAGTGCTGCACCCAATCCTGATGAGAAACAGAGCAAAATAATGCATTCTGTGGTAGATGAACCAGGGCAAAGTCTGCCCTGTGAGCACCAGGTGGTTTAGCTACATCACTGAAGCTCCATCTCCTCTAGATGGGGTCCATTTGAATTTTAAACTTGCAGCTTGTACAGCTTGTACAGCTTGTACGTATTTACTGATTTGGCTATATCATGGAGGACTTCCTTCCACGTGGTGAACATGGTGACGGGAAGAGTCCAGTTCAATGGAACCATTAAAAAACAGGCTCTTTTTTTGTCACATCAGTGGAAGCACTGTGCAGATTACACAGCAGGGATTACATGCTGTGTCCCCAAGGACAAGTGTCCCCTATTAAAACTTGGCCCTTCAGCTGCCTGCATGTCCCTCCAGAAGAGGCACAGCACTGGCTTGTCAACAGGAAATAGGCTGATCTGGTGAAGGTTGCCTTTTATGGAATCATTGACAATAACAGCATGTTCAAGGAACCTGAGGAGGCTGATGGACCTAACTTTCATTTGGGGTGGAGCTGATTGAATGACTTATCTCATTTGTAACACAGCCCTGTTCTTTCCTTCTTTCCATTATGTTGTATTATGTGGTAGAGGATTCTCTGTCTCCTCTACTTCCTCTGCAGATATCTTAGAAACATAACAAGTATGCTGCCCTTTGCAGCAGGCAAAGGAAGCAGGACTCTGCACGCCAGCATTTCCAGTTTTACAAGCCTCTCGCTAAGACCTGCATTGCCCTTATAGCATAGCCTACATGAGCATAAAGAGTGGCTGAGTCCCCAAATTGGCAGAACTGGATACTCTCCATTTCTACTACCCTCTGTCTGCCAGTGGTGCTGCAGAACAAGGAATGGTGAAACTGCATGATTAGTCTGGATTGGATTTACTGGATAACTGGGAAATCAAACCTAATTTGGTGCAGTTCCTATACATTAAATGCCAGGTCTAATTCAGCCAAGACCCTGTTTTATTAGTCTACCTTCCACAATATCTCGCAGAGACAGTTTGGTGAAAGGATCATTCTCAAACGTGACATTGAGGTATTCTTTTTGCAATCTAAACATTCCCTTTCCCAAGGACTATATGTCCAAAAAAAAGTGAATCAAGTTATACCATGCAGACAAAACAGTAATAGGGGATTCAGTGCTGGGAAGGTATTGCTGGTACAAAAAGCTGGGGCTAGTTTGGGAGATGGGATTGCCCCCACTGCAGAGAATGTGCCATTTTTTAAGATACATTGTTATACTTTACATACAAGATAAATAGCTAAAATGATTTGACATGTGCTTGGATTTTTGATGTCCCATCTGCTCATGTTGCAATTTATGACTATACATGTCATCCATACAAACAATGGTCACTTGCCCCACAGTCAAGTCCAAGCAACAAACAGCATAAACAACATTGATATCTTTACTTTTGGCACCAAATGCACTGAACAAGAAAGCAGATGGGCAGATGTGATGCCCACATCTAACTTCACTCTTGAGTTTAAAAGAAGTTTGTTGCTGACTGTCTTGACACTCATCATTACACAATATAATCCATAAAAATAGGAATCTGGTCAACGATGGCGAATGATCATGTCCTTTGCTTCTCTTGTGACTCTTACTAGCTCTGGCTATTTTTTCTACCAACCAAGAAACATGGCAACATTGCTATAGAGAAGTCTGACAGGGCAAGAGACTGAAGATGTTTGTTGCTCAATGGGACTTTTTTTTCCCAGATCCCAGCAATTAGCTTGGGAAATACAATGTTATTATAACCAAGAGCGTGGATGGCCAGAGCTACAAAAAAGGGGGAAAAAAGAGACATGTTGTAATAAACAACAGTTTTCCTTTAAGCTGTGCCAGTGAAGCTTCTTGTGGTCAGGTGAAGAAGTCATTCCCATGTGAACTGTTGTACGCACACACGTCCCAAAACTCCAAGGGGACTTAATAGTAACAATGACTGCAGGGCAAAGAAAATGTCCATTACAGAGAGAGTGACGTGCAGAAGGAAAATAAAGAGTAAAGAAAATGACAAAGGTATTTATATTATAAATTTATAATATTTGTATAGTGCGCCAATGATCATCCTTTATTGTTATATGTTCATATATATCACATACATTTCTGATCCAGCCATCAGATTTAGAACATTTTAAACAATTTTTTATGTTGAACAGTATTAAGTATTTGTGTTTTGAATAGCAAACTAGTAAGAAGAAGCAGTCTCAAGTGTGAAACAACAGGGGGATAAAAGCTAATAAAGGGAGCCTATAACTGACATCAGGCAATCACCGTCACAATTGCTACTGTTTCTTGTAATAATTAAACAGTGACAGATGAAATTATACATATGTTCCTACTATATCTTACTATATACTGTAATGACTTCTCTCATCTTTCATCTTATTAGAAATTAGTTATTCTGAATGATTAATTATTTAATCTCTGCGTGGAAAGACTCATAATTTCCCGTTCATCTACATGGAGGTCAGAGGTCAGAACAAACTGTAGCACCCCTGGAAGCTGGTGAGTTTGCTTGTGCATCATTGCAACATGGAGAACGTCACAGTAGATTGTAAAGAAAAAAAAAAGATGCCAAGCATCCAAACATTAGTGACGTAGGTTTTTAAGGGAGCTCTCCGAGCAGCAGAGCTTGCTCTGACTGCAAAATGAAGCATTTGTAAATTCAGAGCGCTGCCAGAATTCCTCTGCCTAAAATCCCTGTAAACAGACAATGTTGACAACTCCAGCCAAATGGTGTCACGTTAGACGGCCTCTATATAGCATAAAAATACAATTCTTTGGCCATTTTGATCTACTGCTATTGGGTTTGTTCATATTAAGAAAACTGTAAGCTAGAGGGCTGCATTTTCATAAATCTCTCTCCAATATTTTATTTATTTATTTAAAGCTTGCTCACGACGTGATTGTGCTTAACACCACACTCTGCATCTGATGGAGAAGATGTAATGACATGATGCATGATGAACATATTTTAATGTAAATTTAAACAGTTTTAACACAACAGTCGAGTGGAAGCCTTCTTCTGCTTATGTGCCACATGCTGACAAATTTAATGTGACCACCTAACACCTTTAATGCTCTCAGTGGCTCGCTGTGATTCAGACCTCACGCTGCACAATTAAATTCAAAAGAATAGGAGGATTAACATGGATAATATGTCGAGAAATAAATGAAAGAAATGCTTAAAAGGTTTCTATCAAAGCATGAGAGAAAACAGAGAAAGCACAGTCGGAGAGTGCACAACAGACAGGTGGTGCAGATATGTGATGTGGAGCTGTGTGGAGCGCTGCAGTGGGGGGAACAGCGGAAAGCACATAAATCAAAAAAATAAAACAAAAAATAAAACATTTAAATGGTTGAGAAAAGAAAACGTGATGAAAGAAGTGTGCAGTGGGAGGAAGGGGGGTTGGTGGGTGTATCTGCGTCAGAGCTGGAGCCAATGAAGTCAGAGATGGGGCAGGATCGAGCAGGGGGAAGCTGTTACTGCCACTCACAGCAACCGCCCGGGCCTCATGTCCTCTCTACGTCACAGAGCTGGCAGAAATTATGCCTGTCTGAACATTTGTCACACACACACGTGCACACAAAAGAAAATGTAATTTATGTGCATTACACACATACACACAGCTATTTAATGGCATCTAAGTTAAAAACCAGTAGATGTGCTGTTTATTCCCTAATAAAATAAAACCACAATCATTTCATTTATTATGGACAAAATAGAGTGCTGAGAGTGAGTCCAATTTTTGATAGTTTTCCTTACATTATTCTTTGCACCTTATATAACATCAAGCTGTTCACCATCAAGCCAATGTTTATGTTTTTAAGTAAATGCAGTGTACAGCCTGATAGCTGATGCATCTGCCAGTATTTCCAGAGCAACCATGGCTTTCTTGTGTCCGTATCGAAGGATGCATTGCTGATTAAGCTGATCCAGAATTATATTATAGGCTCAGTTTATGCTATATTATTATAGCATTAAATAATATTTTTGGGGATTGGCTCTGAAATGCATTTAAACATTAAATCATCAAATGTGGATTTACTGCAGTGTTTGGTGATAAAAAATAAAAAAGTGAAGGGCAGCGCTGATCAAATAAGAAACAAATGAAAATGAAAATTACAAAAACATATTTTTACTCTCTGACACACAGACACATCCCAGGATTTACACACACACACACACACACACACACACACACACATGCAAATCCTGGTTATTTAGATTAGCGGGCAGCGTTTCTGTTGGCACTACTTCTGACCTAGATTATCACGTCTGTAATTCTAGAGGATAACTACGATGATGAGCATGTGGTCAGAGGTCTGTGGAAGGGAAAGAGAAAAAACAAAACAAACAGAGCTCACTTGCTTTGCTGACGTCACTGAGCCATGTAAAACGCTTCACTGTGCAATCTTGTAAAACTGCAGGCAAGATAGGAGGTCAAATGTGTCTCTTTAGTGTTAAGCAGAAAAAACACACACAGATGCATATATTTTCCATCTGAAATGAAAATGTAAAAAATATGTATTCTGTTGCTTCAGCTTATGGTTCAATATTTTTTCCCACCACAAGTCTCCTGGTGAGATTTTTTTCCCATGTGGCTTAACTCAGACTCAGATTTACTTTTTCCTTTTGTTACACCACGGAGAGCAGCAGCTGCAGCTCTGCAGGCAGGCGTCCCAACCTATAGGTGATGACGCAAGCAAGGAGACATGAGCCATGACCTCATCAGCTTCCCATCAAACCATCTCTCACTCTGCTCTCTACCTCACACACACACACACACACACACACACACACACACACACACACACACACAAAATTCTGAGTTACTGCTGGCTTTAAAAAAGACAAACACCCTCCCTCAGCGCCATACGATGCTACCACTCTGCTTGCTGCACACACGTGTACTGATCTCTGACCTACCATGCTAACAGCGGCCTTTTAAACACACAGTCGGACCATTACTTACAGCTGAGTGATGTCACACAGCCTGTCAGTGTGTGTTTCTTGTGACGCTATACGGTGTGTATACAGTGAGGTGTTGCTGACTGACTGTTTGACTCTGCCCCTTGTGCAAGCAGTATACATCGACACACCAAGAGGGAATTATCTTTAACACAACAGCATTTTTAAAACTTACATTTTTTTCACACATGTATTTTGTGTACTCATACCAAAACCTTTACTAATGTGCTTTATTGTAATGAGGACAAAGAGGAAGATTTATTACTCTAATTAATTGTAATTTTAACATTATTTGAACAATATGAGTAAAGCTGGGTGTGAGTGGGTCAAGCACAATTCAGTTCTTAATAATTATCTAATTAGCACAACCTAATCACATTGTTATACAAACTGTGCAAACATTGCATGCCTCATGTAAAAACCTTAAAATAATATGAGGATTACATTTTTTTCTTTTGATTTAGTTCAATTCCCTTTGGTATTAGCAAAAGTTACACAGGGAAAAAAATACTGATTGATGTAAGAACAATATGTAATAAAAAATAAAATGTAGCATTATTAATCTTTATGAGTTGATATAAATCAGAAAAGAAATGCTTTAAAAAAGAGAGGAAAAAAAGTGAGCTACGTATTAAACTCGAAAAATTTGGGGAGTGGCTGGGGATGTGGGGGAAGCAGTAAGTGGCGGCCTGCAGCACTCATCAGAAGCCAAACAAAGTCAGTATGAATCATAGGCGTGAAATATGGGTGCTGACGTACGGGCCTGTCAATCTCTCTGCATAGCAGACATCAGAACAGGCCAAGACAGCCAAGGAGCCAGACGTCAGGTCTGCCTGTTTACTGATAACACATGGACACAGTCCATTCATGAACTTTCTCACACTGTAACTTGATACTGTTGCACAGTATTTAAGAGCTGAAACTTTGTTTCTTCTGATTTATTGTATTTTATAATCCAGTTGTTCTATCCCAAAGTTGTAATGAGAAGACTTCACCTTGTTCAGCACTGCGGTCAAACTAAAACTGAAAGTCGATAACCTCAGTGTTTCACTTCAACAATAAAAAAGACTTTTATTTTCTATCTTCTGCTACTTCATCAAAACTATTGCATTGAAACATCTTCTGACTTTAGAGGCTCATACATTTATAATTTCTGGAACCTTTTCAGCAGTTATTAACAAATCTACAAATAATGAGAATGAGTATTTAAAAATCTATATATTTTAATCCTCAGTTAATGTTTGTGGGTCCATGGTTGTCCGACCCTGCTCCCTGCATTTCATCTTTATACTTTAGCCCCACCTAGTGTCTGCCTGTCTGTCTGTCTGTTGGAGGACACTAATTACATGCCAAATTAAAGGGTAGCAAAGGTAAGCATTTTTAGAAACGTAAAAATGTAACAAATACCCTGAAATTAAGAAATATTTCATTATTCTTTCCTTATGCAAATCTTTGTGACATGCAGTACACTTTAAGACCACTAAGTGGTATTCTTGTACAAGTTGAGCTCATTCCAAACTGTCTGCAGATAAGGCCCTCATAGACTGCTGTGCAACATTGTCCTCAGAGAAGAACATGGATAAGAATATTCATGAGAATATGTGAGTGTTTGAATGTGTGTGAGGTTGCATGTGGTTTATACACTAAGTGCTCTGTGGCGTCATGAGGGTGGCAAACAGCCCTGCGAGCCTCGGCAGCACTTCCACAGTCTTTCAGCATCACGGGGCACAAAGCCAAGCTAAAGAGACACACATGGTGCACCGCTGGAAAGCCATGCCAGTGTATGACGCTGAGCTGCTCCTCAGTTTAATGTAGGAGGACAAACCAATCCACAAGATCTGGAACTGTTCTCTCAACAGTCTGAATTCAAGAGGAAAGACTGGCCTTGACTGTGCTGATCTCCTGTCTCACAGGAACAGGGTCCTTTTGTTCCTGTGAGTGGAGGCCATTTTGTAATGTTCTTCTTGACGTCTTGTTAATGAGGTGGGAGCACCATTATTGTTACAGTGGAAAGGAGTGGAAACTATTTGCTCTAAAGGCTCTGATGCAGGAAAACAGATGATGACATGGTCAAATTATTATCCCACTACCCACCATATAAACTCCTTTTAAGAAAAGGTTCTGCTGTTTTTTTTATTGACTTACGTGTAAATGATGCGGATTTGTAAATGTATATTGATGAATATGTCATTTTTATGGCTATGCGTGAGCTGATTTATGGACTATATATACTATACTACACTATTGTATCAATAATGCACATATTTACACACATCTAATTATGTAAAAATGTAAAGTTGCACAATATTTTATCATATTAACAATCAATCCAATTACCATTTAACTGAAAAAAGCCACTCATACAGAGAAATATTAGGCAACTCTTTGGGTGAGCATTTTAGCGTCTTTCAGATTTGATTGTTTTGATTTTAACACCTGCTAAAACTGTTTCGTTTGAGTCTCAACGCTCTCATGAGAGATATTTCTATAAGTCAGCTCTCTTCCAAGCTCTGACGAACACATAGTTCGCTTCTAGCTGGAGAAGAAAGTGGAACATTTAGCAGTTAAAGAACCAGATGTTTTTCTTAGGAGTTGGTGGAGATTAAAACAGAGCTAAAATCAGTGAGAGAGTGAATATTGGACTTCTGAACGTTGCTGTGTATCTGTTGGATGTGTAAATAGGAAACTGTTTTCTCACACCAATCAGTAACCTCTGTGAAAAGTAAAGCCAATGCAGAAGTAATAAAAAACTGCAGTTCCTCAAATGGCCACTTGAGGCTGGCTACAGAATAATTCAATCTCCCACATTAAAATGTCCAACTTCACAGCAGAAATAAACATGTTTAAAGCCTGGTCTCTATAGCTAATTTCCCTGTTCATGACAACTGTATGGGGCTGATATTTGTATATAACTCACCTGTTCAAATTATATTAAGGCTTAAAGTTTTGCATAATCAACAGAGTGGCCACTTTAATTGACAGTTGGGTGCTGTACCATAATTCCACTGATGCTGCATTAAACTAGCTTTGAACTTGAATTAAGAACAAAAATATAAGTAACCTCTTGTATCTTTTCATTCTTATTTGTAGAATTTCTTGATTTTAGAAAGACTATGACTGTAAATCTCCACATTTATTCATATTTACAATATATTTCTGTGCACAGAAGCAGGACAGCACGTTCATATTCTATATACTATATACAGCTAGACTTTCTCAAATTTCTACTTCACCAGGAACAACTGGAAATAAAATAATTCTCAGATTGGCAATATATAATGAAACCAGGGTGCATGTCTTGCTTTGCACTGGTATCTTATAATGGAAGAGAGCTGGTCATTTGCACAGCTGAGGGCTGTTGACCAGCTCTGGTCGTGGATGGTGGGTGGGGGGTTGGAGGGGGCATCCAGGAGTGGCCTTGTAATCGACAGGTCCAGGCTGCACACCAAGAGGCAAGACAAAAAACGCTTTGTGGTTCTGATATGAATCTCAATGCCCCTGTTTCTGCACCTCCCCTCTTGGCCTCACCGTGGATATCTGAGCGAACAAAAACAATCTCCATGAGAAAATACGAGCTGGTGCACTCAGAGGTGACAGTGAATGGAGCAGCGACAGAAACGGCACCATAGTGACTGGAGCTAATTTTCAGATTCTGTTCATGATGCACAAATATACCATGGCTGTATTACATTTGTCTGCTGCCATTTAGTTCAAATGATTTTATCAGTAATAATGAAAAGTCATTTTAAGATTTATTTGTTTGTTTGTTTGTTTTATGTGTGATTTTAACAGGTGCTCTATAAATAACCAAAGATTATGCATAACTGCTCAATTTATAAAATAAAAAAAAAGAGAAATTATAATATATTCTTTGTGAATCACTCCTTAAAGATCAAATCTACATTTGCTTTGACAATGTATTGCTGCAAATCTTGAGTGGGAGGGGTTCAGTGGGTGTGTACCCCCTAAGTAGTCACAGATGCCAGGCACAGTCGGGGAAGGAAGCGCCCGACTCTCCTTCCATGTTAGCCAAGGGAAACTCTCATTTGGGCGTGAGCCCAAAAACATGCAGAGCCAAATACTGTGATGCAAACGGGTCACATCTTCAGTGCAAACAAACAAGTCTGCAGGCCTGAGGAAGTCATAATGTTTGTGGCAAGTCCTGCACTGCATCTATGAGTTTATGTTGAGGGCTTAAAGGATTAACTCACCCAATACAGTGGTATTTAACCATGCAGATAAATATGCTTTTATTTGACCAGGTTTTGAAATACACATTGCTAAAAAATGTGCATGGTACTCACAGCAATAAAATTAAGTGTTTTTCAAGATAATCCACAAACCTCACAGCTCTCTGTTTTTATTGGAACTACTGAAAATTGGTGTTTTATGGACACCACGGAGACTCTTTCTGGAAAGACATGTTGCTAATAAAATTTCAAGATGAATTTTTTTTTCAGTGCTTTGAGCACAACAAACAAAACAATTCCATTCACCTCTGTTGCATTGGGGTGGAGGCAGCGATCTCAGAGATGGATATTTCAAAACCTGTGCAAATAAAAGCATAACCATCTGTATGTCTTAATATTACTAGAGGTAATTTGGGTGATCTGATCCTGACAAGAGTTGTATTTTGACAAAACAAGAGAAAAAAGCCAAACATAGATTCAATGATATACATGCTTGAGTATTTTTTCAAATCTAAGCATGACAAATTTAGCGTCACCAACATATATGATCATGAACTTGAATAACGTGATGCTGATTGCTACAGCACTATTCATGCAAGCAGGCACGGCTCACTGCTTGATGGTGATTCTGTTCTTGGCCTTGAACTTATAACTCCTGTCATGTGTTCACCAGTGTAATAGCAGCCACACTTCCAACCGAGGTATTTCAAAAGCTGTCTTTTGGAAAAGAGGAACGAACAAAAGAGGAACTTCAATTTCAAACCAAACCAGTGTTTTCAACTACAGAGGTCACAGATCAGAGGCACTCTAAGGAAAGTAAAACACAACATTCCTAAGAACAGGACTGATTTTTGTTTGTCATGCAACAATTGCCCACATTTATATTTTATACAAAGTCAATGTGATCATCCCCATGACTGGATTAAGACTTCCACATCCCAGGTGTTTAATCTTCAGACTTTACCTGTAACAACAAAGTTTGTTACATTTACGTAATCTCCAATACAGGACCTAGATCAATAAATGAATGCCAGTCAGTGTTGGGGCCAAAGAGGTGGACAGGGTTGGCACATGCTGATTCTGATAAACCCCCTACCAAAGTCAGAAGATGATAGGTAGTTGGCTTGTTAGTATGGGTGATGATGGATAACAGGCCTACCAGACACAGGCCCTTGTGCCCCTGGACCAGAGCGTCTGCTATAAGTCACCTCACACAGGTTGTCTGTATGAATGGACTGACTTGTTGTAAAGTCAGTCAAACAAAAGAGATGCAAAATAACCACAAAAACACTCAACATGACTACAAAGAGGTACAGAATAACAGCAAATAGATGAAAAATAACTACAAAGAGATGCAAAATGACTATGGAGAGACACAAAACAGTTTTGCATATCTTCCGTTTGGGTGTCTTGGCCCTGCGTAGGAGGAGTGCAGGACCTTTTACATGTTTGTGTCCATTGTCTTCTAATCTGTCCATGACTGTAAACTATTTGGAGTTACACATAGCAACTGTTTATTGATATTGTTTATGTATTGATATATGTTTGTGTATTCATTTAAAGTTGCTTATTTGTCATTTATTTATTACACTGAATAAACAATGACACAATTCAGTGCCATTTATTATTGCCCGGATCCAGGGCTTTAGATTTGAGGCTTAACACGTTTTTGTTTTTTTTTCTCATTTTACAAATGCACATTTGTACTGAACTCACATTCTAGACAGGAAATCTGATCTAGGTGAACTACCACAACACTTGTATACGTATAGTCCAGTTTCTGAATCAACAGGTCCTTCTTTGCCGAAGTGAGGACAACCAAACTACCAACCAAGAACAGCCTCTATAACACCGTTTGAATTTCTCCCTTCTGTAGCTGAAAATAAAAGTCTGCTCTCCAACCAAAGTCAAACAAATGTGCACTCCACTGGAAACTGAGATTATAACAAGTAATCTACAGCCACACATCAATAGATATAAAAATACTCATTTTAGCAGAGAGATGATGGTGGCATGACAATATGATCATGTCACTGTACATGTTTAATACTATAGGGCTTAACAGAGATTATACAGCAGTTATAGTGACTGTACACCCTGAGGGTTTGAGCATGTCTATAGGTGCCTCTGACTTTACAATAAACCGGTCCCTGCTCTGAAATGCTCTGTGGAAACATCAAGCAGTGCCTGGAGATATGACATACCTGCACTCTGGCAGCAGTGCAACTTTCAGACTGCCTACCTTGGTCGCTGCATCCTGCAGTTGGAGAATCCTCAAAGTCCTGGTCGTCAGGACTTTTCCGTTTCTTCGACATTTGCTGCTCCCTAATCGAGTGACGGACCTATCCACCGCTGAATCGATATCTAGTGTTAACGTGAGACACCTTCAACCAGCGGGATATATAACACATACAACAGTCTGCGGGAGGCGAGAAGAGAAATGCGAATAAATCTCAGTCCCATTCATTCAGATCCCTTCTCTGTGGGTCCTCTTCCCAGCGTGCTGTGTGCGCAAAGTTACCATGTGGTGGCCAGCCGAGCATCTGGAGACGCAGCGAGGCATGGAGCCGGTCTCCTCTTGATTCTCGCCGTAATCGGTCAAGATGTGTCTCCGCGGACGCTCCGGGGTTTATTTCTCTTGACAAATGAGAAATATTTGCAGCTGAAGTGATTTGTCGATCACGTGTGTTGCGGATTATGCTTGAACCCCGCTCAGATGGATATTACGCACTCGAGGCAACTTGTTGATCCACGTCTTATTGATAAAAGTGGTTTTCGTCAGTCCTGATGTTTTTATTCTTTCTCTCTCTCTCTCTGAAAAAAAGAAGACTTTCAGCGTTGTATGAGATGTTTTACTTAAATGGTGCCCGGCGACGTCAGACTACAAGTCTAATCAAACATGGATGACGCACAGTCGACACAACGGGAACTCTTGGGTATCTTGAGAAGTATAGGCCAGTGTAAACGGAGATTATCTGGACGTGGTCTGCCCGCTACACAATACTAAAAGCATGTATCCCTTTGGTAACATGTGAGCTGCGCACTAAGTTGCGGGTAGAAAATGCTCCCCTTCAACATCTGTGAAGGAGGAGAGGATTCCTCCTCGGCGTAAAATTGGAGACGCTGTACTACAGAAGTAGTGTGGGGGGAGCGCGCAGTACAATACCTTCTTTTTTACACCACCATCAGTCCCGCGACGAGTAGAAAACAATATATTTGTCTGTGACACTTCTTGCGCAAAACCTCCTAATCCAAGTGGCAGAGTAACACAAATCGAACAAACACGCATTGTGTTATGAGGACCAGTCTTGGAGGAACAGCTTTGCTTTCACTTAAGCGTGCAGGAGCCACAGAGCAACTTGAGAATAAGCTGTGAATAAATGCAGCAGGAGAGTCGCAGTGTTGCGCGTACTACAGAGGAGGCAATGACGCCACCGGTCTGGCTTTTACAAATTGCTTGATGGTAGTTTTCCCTCTCCAGTCGACACTGCGCTCCGCTTTCACCAGAGCAACAGAGGAGTATGCGTGTTTAGTTGTTGTTGTTTTGGAGGGGGCGAGTTTTAAGAGATGTCCAGTTAGATAAAACTGCACAGACCTTCACTGATTATCACTGACTTCTACTTTCACACATTCATTTTTCCCTCAGGAGAATCACAGATGGATGCCTGACACTAGTTGAGTAAAAGCACCCTCCTCCTCCTCCTCCTCCTCCTTCTCTTCATTCTCTCATATGCTGATTTATTTATGAACACTCCCGGGTCAGGGGATCATATTCCATTTACTACATCTGGTTTAGATTTCCAGTGCAGCACCTATACTGTTTCTCCAAAATGTGTCACTTGGATGTCAGGGCAAATAGCTTTGAAATTTAAAAAAAAAAAAAAAAAAGCTGAGTTGTGCGTCTGTGCGCACATCCGCGGCGGGTTTCTCGCAAAGAGCCACAGTTGCATTCGTGCCAATGACGCTGGTATTTCGTGGTATTTTCTGAAGGCAAACACGCCTTTCTCCCTCTCCCTCTCTCTCTCTCTCCCTCTCTTTCTTTCTCTGTGTGTGTTTCTCGCTCCCTTTCTCCGGCTGCCCCCTCCTCCCATCCCTCATTCACTGCAGCTACTGACGTCAAGGCATGCTTGCGTCAATGCTCCCTGCTTTGACAGAGAGCTTTTTTTTTTTTTCATTGGGATCATAATGGGATTATTAGGCTTAGAGAAATACCCTGCCTTCGTGGCTTTTTAGATTTCTTGATAGATGCCCCATTATCTTTTCTTGCTTTATTATTCTGTATAATAAAAAAAAGGGACAAACAATTGCCTTTTGCAGCATATCACAGAGACTGAATGGCTGTATATCATTCCACAATATGATGATGATGCATATCCCTTCATTTTTTCCATTATAGTTATAATATTTTATAGAAGCCCTGGCTATTAAGATCCTATATCTCTGTATTTTTATGCGCTTATAGACCTGAATCTGCACAAGACAGAGAAAAGTAGTCCCATATTTGTTGTTATCACCTGTCTGTGTTGATTTATTTAACACTGATATGTATCAATGCTGGGTTTAAATATATCTTTACACAGAGAAACAACCATTGGGCACACGCAGTAGCCGTACAGACAGAGACCATCTCATTCACAAGGTTGACAGTGAGACATCAGTGAAGCAGTCAGTTGTGTTTAGCAGATTAGGTGTCTGTTTCTTCCTGTCAGTCTGTGGTTACTGCTTATACAAGTGGAAGGATGTCATGATGTCCTTCCACACTGACCTTGATCTTCTAGGGCTGAATGGGCTCTTGTGCCTGTTGGCTGGCCTCAATTCAGTTCAGCTGTAATGCCTGTCAATACATACTCAGTTCAACTCTGTGTCACTGATTATTCATATGTTTTATACTCTGCACAAATTAATGTTGTTTAGTTTTCTCTTTAAGTAATTGTGTTAAAAAAATAATCACCTACTGTATAATATATGAGGCTAAGTTAAGTCCAAATACAAATAAAGCTAAAGGTTATAATTTCACAATAAACTATTTCATAATAGTTGCACAATCAGAAGTGGATAACATCTTACAACAACATTTGAACAACGGTTGGTGTTTTATGACAAGTTGTGACATCAGACAGGACTTGGATTGTTGCCCTGAGCTTGAAGGCAAGACTTCAAGCTAACATGATGTCATCTTGCAGTCTACCAAAAAGATAATCTATGGCCATTTAGTGTTCAGATAACTTTTGAAACAGGTGAACTGCTTTTCTTTTTGGCCTAAACCGAGCATCACCTTCTCATTCAATGAGTTTTCTTACTTTCTACATTGTAGATTAACGCTGAAGACCTCAAAACTATAAAATAACACACAGAATTATTATTACTATGTGGCAAACAAAGAGTAGTTCAGGGGTAGTATATACAAAGAGTTAATAGCTCTACAGTTTGTTTCTGTGTTTCCTGTTTTATTTTGTAGTTCCACCCTGTCTGTCTTCCTTCCTGTCTTGTTACCCATGGTTTTGCACCTGCCCCTGATTTGTTTCACCTGTCCCTGATTAGTCCTGTCTATTTAGTTCCCGTGTTTCCTTTGTTTCCTTGTCTGTCTGTTTTGGGGTTTCTAGTGTCTTGTGTGTTTTTTATCTGGTTTCTCAGTGTGTCTGAGTCCCTTGCGTTTCATGGTTCCGGTATTTGTATCTTTTCTGTTTTTGACCCTGTCTTTGCTTTTGCCCTTTTGTGTTTTTTCCTGGATATCCAGCCACTTTTGGTTATTAAAGTTAGCTTTTGTTTAGCTGCACCTGCCTGCATTTGGTTTCTTTCCTGTAACCTCTCCACTCCCCCATGACACCATCCCATCAGTTTTGCACTCCACAATCACTCAACCCAGCTGAGGTGATTTGGAATGAGTTGGACCATGGAGTGGAGGAAAAGCAGCCAAAAAGTGCTCATTGGTACTAGTAATACTCTATTAAGACTCCAGGTGACTGCACAATGCGTCATGAAGTGGATTAAGAAAAAGTGTGCAAAGCTGTTCTCAAACAAAAACATTAGTTTATCACATAATCCCACTTGCTATTTCATGGTTTTGATGTTTTTGATGAAGAAAAAACAACTGTATATGGACATATGCATATAGTTTGTAGTTTTACTGTGTGTTTAGGGTCAATTGTAGTGAATGAAGCAGGAACTTTAAGCTTGGTATAACTTCTCAGACCAAATTTATGCAAGTGTCTCATTTGATATTGCAAATGTGGTGGCCCAAATGTCGACTGATACCTCAGCAGCATGATGAAAAGGTTACATCATGTTTAGACAGAATATGATTTGGTTGCAAATTATTATAAACACTAGAAAACAATACCCATCAGACAGGGAGAAAGTATTTCACTAAGATATCACTATGCAGCAAGAGAACAAGAAGCAGAGGTTGTACATCAAGCAACAAAGATGCCAAGGAGTGTCAACATTGATAGTGGGGAGCTCTGACAAAAACCTTATGTTCAAGACAAGCCCTTCAGTACAATCCAATGCACTACTATGTCCAACAGCAGTTTGAGTTGGTGTTTTTGGCACTACTTTTGAAACATGTCAGTGGAATCACATCCAAAGCAACACACAATCATTACATTACATTACATTACATTGCATTTAGCAGACGCTTTTATCCAAAGCGACTTACAGAGGAGGACATAAGCTGAGTCAGCTTATAAAGACGAGGAAAGAACCAATAATGATATATATACCAACAATGATCTTCTGTAATTTTACGATAAACCTGAAAACACCTTTGTGTTACCAAGGGTTCAAATCTTTCAGCCAGGAAAGAACTGGACCTGATGACAAAGTGGCTTGGAGCATAATCGTCAAAACAGGCAAAGAGAATTTGTGCAGTGCATGTCCTCAAACCCACAGCAGGCATCAGCATGGTTTGGCAACATCTTGAAGAGTGTTATGATACAGTCACCGAAGATGCACTGTACAGCAAGATTGAAGACACTTTCTGAGGCTGGCCAATAGAGAAAGCTGTGAAAGCTAATATTACACTACTTTTTTGCCCCTGAAAAAAAGGGGGAAAACAAAACCCAAAAGAGGAAACAAGACTTGAGTAAAACGGCTTTGAGTGTTAACTGGCTGTCTAGCTTTGCACAAGAGTACAAGAGTATGTGCTGCAAGGGCAGTACAAACATTTTTTTATTTTTTGAAAACCTTTAAATATGTGTCAACGGTTTCAGTTCCATGATGTAAGTCAAACATGAAAAGCAGTAGTTAATATGTTCTAAAGTCATTTTCATGTCATGTCAGTACTAACAAGACTTAATACATTTTTTCTCACCTAATTAAAAAAAACACACGTCTGGGCTTGCACTGTGCAGGATGGTGCTGAAAAGAGCTGTGCATACTGAAATAGGGATGGAACAGAGTGCAGTTCTGTAATTTAAAGAAATAAATTAACTAATTAAGACCATTTATTTTAAAAGAAACTACCAGGATTATTTCATATAATGATGTTGTCAAAAGTGCTAAAAGCTTAATTTTAGAACTCAGGTTAAACTGAATATGACAAAGTATATTATCAATTGACTTTAGGAGAAAACCCCTTTCATGTCATGCTGGTGTGAAAAGAAACAGGGTGAGAGGGTTTAAGCTGAGTGTTGATCTCTGGGGTTTCTCACCCTGAAGTACAGTCCCAACAGTCAACCCCCTCCTCCTCTCCCTTTTAGATATACACGGATGTCTTTCCTCACCAATGTGTGCAAAATACCCACTCTCTTTTCACTCGAGAAGGGAGCAGGAGGGTGAGCTGAATTAATTTGGCACTTTCACCGCATATTTTAAAGGCACGGTCATTTTATGTACAAAAACAATTATTGCTGATGTTAAAATAAAAATAATAATTAAAAAAAAGAATGGAAAATCAGTTTCATTTTAGTTTGTGTATTTCCTGATCATGATCTTTTTTTGTGCTTTTCTCAGCAGCTGCTGGAGGCAGGAGTCATTTTATCTCAAACAGCTGACTGAATGTTCAAAGACAAAACCAACCAACAAACATAGGAAGGCAGCAGTTTGTGGTTTTAATCTTAAAATACAGAAAATCTTTAAGACCGGGTCTTTAATAAAGGTTAATTCTTCAACAAAACAGGTGCTTTCTCCAGTGATTTCTCCAGAAATTATGGAAATCTTATCAAGACCAGCTAATAAGATTGCAATTAAACCACTGACCCAATTTTATATCCCAAGGAACCAAAAAAAAAAAACCTTCAATTGAAACTGTCCCTCATGTTGCTTTGGACTTCCATTGTGAACTATGTGAAACAGTCATGTAGATAATAATTTAAAAAATGCCCACTGGAGGATAGTCCATAGCCAAATACTGTATATAAAGATGAAATAAATGGGTCAGAGATCTGGTTGTGCCCCATTTATCAGTGAATTAAATCATGTGTGGTGCTTTTGTGGAATTTCTAATTGTGGAGTCACAATGGCACTGCATCTATGTGGAAGAGAAAAAGGACGACCGTGGTCAAGGTGGATGGATTTGGACAATATAATCACCATAAAGAGCAGTGTAGTGTGCAATGAGCAACAGGAAGAAAAGCACATTCAGGTTTTTAATGTCATGTAAATGACCTCAAAAACAGCAAACTGAAAGACAACACTGTTTAATGATACAGAAAGTTGTGTATCATCTGCATGGCAGAGTATAGACATGAGATCCCTTTTTATTTTCTTTTTTAAAATAATCATCAAACATAACATCTCAGACAATGTTGTTGTGGTACAAAAAGCCTCATTTATCTATTTACATGGTAAACCTCAAATATTTTCTCATTTACACTATAAACAATGTTTAAAATCACTTAACATTTTTTAAACTGTACATATGTTTTGCTCACTGCTGTGTATATCATGGAGTTATGCTTAATATAAGCAGGTTAAAATTAATTTTGGCTCACAAACATTAAAATATATATTGTTCCTGCTATGCTGAATAAAAACATCTGGACTTTAAAGGAAAAATCTACCAAAATTTCTAGGTAATTTATTTAAAACAGAACACAAAGTCTCTGTTCTTATTATTACCAACTGATGTTATTTAGGGTTAAATCTTCCTTTAAGTCACAGCAGATTATATATCCCCAGACAACATGTCATGCTCCAAACTTGCAGAGACACTTCCATCAGAGGGATGGAGGAGTCACAGGAGTCCAGGCTGAAGGTAGTCGCCCATGTGGTGACCCTGTGTCATACTGAGTTGCGTCATGCACTTCTGCAGCTGTGCCGTTGTCGTACATGGGAGAGCCAGAGGATGGCACTGTGACTGAGTGAGACAGGCTGGGGTAGTGGCTGCTGGAACCTCGAAGGAACTGAGAGCTCAGGCCGTTGTTTATCCCACCATTCTGGGACACAGGCGTCAGTGGCGAGTTACTCACAGACCACAGACTGGTGTACTGACTGTATAGAGACATGGAGCATAGACAATAAGTTGATTTATGCTGTAGTAATATTTTTGAATTTTGGCTTTCACCAGAAAAAAAGAATATGAATCTTCTGTTCATATATGGTGAGAAACTTTCTTTTTTTTTTTTAAGATTATTTTTTTGGTCTTTTCAAACTTTATCTCTGATAGAGACAGCTGAAGAGTGACAGGAATGCAGGGAGAGAGAGACAGGGAATGACATGCAGGAAAGAGCCACAGGTCAGACTCAAACCCTGGGCTTCCACACCAGGGACTGAGCCTTCGCCCATGGGGCGGCTGCTCTACTAACTGAGCTAAATACCGTCCCAAGAAACCTTTTTTTTTTTTAAATAGACGTCTTACTCAATTGTGCTTAAAAACAAGAAATGTAAAAGAATACTGGACTTGTATAGTTACTTTTCCCACAGACATCTGACATATAACCAAGCTTTATTTGATCTTTTGGCTCATATGTTAGTCTCTTCCTATCTTGGCCTAGTTATTGAGTTTACTGTTTGTATGTTTATCTTATTATTTGCATGTCTAACTTATTATTTTATCCCAACTTGCACCAGTAATACTTGAATCTCCTAGCGCCTTGATATCTAACTTTTTAGAGCTATTCTGTTCCTGTCCTGCAATAAAAAAAGATGGACACAGCTTGCATAAGATTTGCCAGCACCTAGATTTAAAAACTTTCCCGTATGTGTCATCTGCTTTGTGTTTGTAAGTCATTCTGTTATGTGTTGAGTTGATGCAATAAAAACAAAGAGGAAGTACACAAACCTCGAGTTGGTACCAGAGGTGGAATTGTGGGCCACAGGCATCATGCTTGAGTGTGTTGGCATCTGTAGACCGGACCAGTTATCGTGGCTTGAGAGCATTGATAGACAGGCTGATGAGTTGTCGGAGTAACTGACTGCAACACAAACAGAGGCACTGGGGTTTAGTGGGCAAACACTAGATAAATTCATAAATCACATAATTTATCACTAAATCTGTTGTTTTCTTAGCATAAATCAGGACTTCTTATGCCTCTGATATCAGCATGACAGTTAAAGGTGTGAATATTGTCCCCATACATTCCTCGTCTGAAGCCCAACCATTTACAGCTCTGTGGCTCCACTCACACAAAAGCCAGAGGAATGCTAAACATCCCACGCTCAGCAACATTTGTTTGAGTTTCTTGTTAATAGCCAGGGAGGAAGTGGTGTAATTCCTGGATGCATGAAGGTAAAAGTTGGAGGAGGACACTCACTGGGCGAGTTGGTCCGATGGGCATAGGGACTGGTGTAGGGGGCAGAGCGGTGGTTTCTCAGGGTGGAGTAGCGCTCACAGCCGTGGGACGGCGAGAGGGAGATGGGACTCCCAAATTGACTGTGAGGGCTGGCAGGTGGGCAGAGAGATCCTGTGTTTGGAATAAACCAACCACCTACTGGTTCCACAGATGAGAAGAGACATGATGGAAACTTATGAGCAAACTTTAGCTTACAAAGTGTGAGATGAAGTCAAATCAAAGGTTAATTTGCAAAAAACAGATATATTTTATTCATTTTCCTAACTTCAATATCAGCATGCATTAACCCACACAGCTCGTGTTTATTAAATTTAAGAACGACATGTATGAACTCTTCAAAGTAATGTGATACTTACATTGAGAGTAAGTCGACTGCTGGTTCTCACTGGAATCTTCTTGTATTTCTTTATTATCACTTCTAAAAAAAATTAAATGTTTGATGAGATACGGAACATGTTTTACCCAAATTCTTACATGTGATCTTCTAATGAAAACAAAGTGTATTCTTACCTGTCCTTTGCATCTAGGAAAGCCTTGGCAAAAGGGTTGTACTTTATTTTAAGAGCAGTTATCTAAAATTCAGACATAAACATAATTAGGATTATAGGATTATCACTAATTAACTAAAAGCTGTGCGTAAATTCTGTGCGTAAATTACGCATACATTTTACGCACATACCAGAAACATTATTGTTACATCATTTTTTAAAATTAAAAATCCTTTTTTAAATCAGATTTTCATTTTAGAAATATTTGATTGCCCACCTCTTCGTTTTGGTATGCTGTTACTGCGATGAACTGTGTCTCTGGGAACGAGTGACTGGTGATCATCCTCCTCGGGCCTCCAACCCGCACTATATGGATGCGTGGCTCGTACTTGTGTAGGGAATTTAACATTATCTGAAAAACAGCACGAGGATGGTCATTTTTTATAGTCTAGTAATGATTCTTATATGTATTTTATTTTGAAATAAAATCATGGAATCTAAAAAAGAACACGGAAGAGACCGAAATGTTTTTATCTGAAGAAAAATATAATATTATCCTCGCCTCTCCTCTTCGTACCTGACCTCCTCCGTTGAGTTTATTGGTGAGTTTAACTTTACTGAAGGAGACGGGAGCTTTCATCCAGTGCGCACCGAAGTTTGGAGAGTCCGGATGGATGTACACACAGCTCGGAGTCTGAGGCTCAGGTTTGCCACCAGGGACCCACTCCCCGTTCACATATTTCCACCTGTGGTTATCCGCAGATACGAAGTCCAGCAGAAAAGAATACATGGCGTTTGGGTCCAATCCGGACACGTTCACTTTCAGCACCGGAAACATGCGCCTTGATAGAAAAGAAAAAAAAACTTGAATTAATATTTTAAAGCGCTATATTTTATTTGTATCTGTCTGACTGTTTGTGTGCATTTACCTGCCATTCTTTGTAACAATCATTTCATTTGTAAGAGTCTTAAATTTTTGCCAAAGCTCGTTCTCATCCAAGGACACTTTTAGTTCCTTCTCCGTGGGGTCGCCCTTCTCGCTGCCGGCCTGCAGCTCACTCTCCACTGCACTGAGGAGGTGGTCCACCCGGTACTGACCGGCCTTTCCAGGACACTCGTCGGCGCCTGTGGCCATCCTGTCCAACAGCTCCAGGGCTGAATAGTTGCAATCACACCTCTTATTGAAAAAACAATCTGCTCCTGGATCTCCTCCCTGTTCTTGCGCCTCCACAAAGACAAGCAGCTATCTCAGGACGTCGGGAACATCTCCCAAATATATAGGCCGAAGAGAAGCTCCATCTTCTGTTTGGAGCAGAGATGGTTGGCTCATCTCCCCTTTGATCTATGCGGGCTTGTCACTGATTGGCTGGGAGCGGCCATATCCTCGAGGTCCGCAGGATGACAGCGTTTTGAATAAAGCAGTTTAACCTACTTTATTACATCAACCTGTAAATATTGACACTTAGATCAAAGCCACACATGCAGAGACAAGACCACTATAGGCTGACCAAGGTTGGTCTTATAGGGGTCTTAATCCAAGGGGGCCCCAGGATTTTTTAATGAGAATTTTTATGATAAAAAACTTTAATTTTAGTCAGTTTAGAACATTTAATTTCATTCAGAAACCTGGAACCTTATCAGTCACACATTAGTGTGGACTTCTTCTAATATCATTAATGACTGAATTAATAAATAACATAAACAGATGAAAACTTACACTCAAGTGCAACAACCACATCCATAATAACTTTATTGCAAATCTTAACAGCTAGTCACTTTAAAAACAAAGTGTAAACAAAACATAATCACACATCAATTCTTATCACATTTCATATAGTTGATGATAGTATAACATTTATTTTGGAAAACCTACACATGTATAGGGAAATGTGATATATGACTAAAATCAACATTTGACGGTTTGAAATCTTTTAATAATCGGTCAAATATAATATAGTATTGTTGTTATAAAACTATATATGCAATAGTAGTTGGTCATAATTGCATATTGCCCATAATGAGATGCTACGGTGGTGATATCTTCACTGATCTGAGTCTTCTTTATAGTTTCTCCACAGCTTAAACCCACGGTCAATTATCTTAAAAGAGAACAGAAAATTACATTTTAAAAAATACAATCTTTATAAAAACTAAATAAATCTGAGAAATGATTTTACCTCTACATGTTTTTGTTGGCACACATCTTCAATAGATAAGGGATCAGGTGTTTTAGGGAAGCACACTGCTGTGTCCCAAACCTGAGTCTCAAAACATCTGTGGCTGCCAAATGCCAAGGAAAAATCAGCTTTTTGTCTCCAACTAATAAGTAAAGAATAAAAAAATTAGAAAAGTAAGGTTATGTATCGTGCTTGTTTGTTTTTATTCACCTGGCTGAGGTCAATCTGCTCAGCTGTTGGGGACATGAAGGTCGGTCATCCTGGACACTTCCTTGATGTTTCGGTGAGCAGAGAGGTGGCCAGTTGGCTTGACTTGTTTTCTCTTGTTTGGAGTCGATGACTGGAAGCAGCTACGGAAGAACAAGAACGGAAAAAAATCTCTCACTGATAACTCAGGAAACATATGAAGTGATTTACATCCAAACATGTCATGCAGCAGTGTCATGCTCACAAATAACTACTGTATGCCGGTAATTTTATTCTGTGTGACCAGTTGCCATGGTGGCCTCCAAAGAAAAAACACAAACGTTAAAGGCAGATAGTGTGTGACAGCTACGTGTTAGCTTCCATAGAGCTCTGTGGTGTTGTGTTGTGTTGTGGCTGGTTTGTGTTACTAACCAAATCGTGGTCTCCTCGCTCCTCCTGCCAGCACAGTGAGTCTGTCTGCCTGTCCAACAGTCTGGACCAGAGTTCACAGCAAGCAGAGAAAAACAAACTTCACTCAAGTTAAAAAGCAGTTGAAAGACTCCTTGAATGTGCTTCTGATCTCCTGTCTCCTTGTTGGTAATAAAAACTAATTCTGAACTTATAGAAAAAGGTGAAATCATCCATTCAGTTCATCGCTTTCTTAATGTTTCTGCTTGTTTGCTTAATTACTAACCTTTTGGAGAAAGCCATGTTGGCTAAACAAAGATCATGCATTTCTCTCAACCGTCTCATGTAAATCTCAGCTTTCCTGCTCTTCTCAGGAATCTCAGGGATAATCTGAATTGAGGAAAATGGAAATAGGATAGAATTGGATAGAAATCATGAGCCTTTCCATGTGTTCATCTGTGCATGGCTACCACACACTGCAACTAAAAGAGGCAACATTAATGGCTGACCTACCAAATCAGGCATCTTGCTCTGGAAGTTCCTCATAAAGTTAGGCTGTAGGGTTGCAAATGTGCGAGCTTTCATCTGTGGGTGGCACATATTACATTCATCTATCATTTCCTTGTTCATTAATCATTTTATAATTTAAAAAGAGACACATCCCTTTGTATACGAGCTGAGCTAACCATGGGGTAAAAGTCAGAGGTGTCATAGCCAGTGTCATTTCCCACAGTCCTAGTGTCCCATTTGGCGCCTCTCTCTCCTCTTCCAACACCCCACCTAGCGCTAACTGTCACACTAGGCCACTTCCTGATGTGGGACTGTGGCACTGTGAATTAATGTTATTGATCTATATGGCGCCACATACTGTAAATCTCAGAGCTTATTGTCCCACTCCTCATGCAGGTGCAACTCTGTAAACCTCAGGGAAGACATTCAGGTCTGTATTCATTTTTGTTATCCTCACTTAAACCGTAAAGGACCATAACACAAATTTGCACGTTTTAACTCCAGGCCACAAAAAATAAATAAATAAATAAATAGAAATACACTGAAATATCTAACGCACTTTGGAAAACACTCGGCAGTCATATAAACTATACATAATTTGTAGTAAAGGGGTTAAAAGAAGCATTGATGCACTGGTATTTTCTTTAATTTATTCTCTTGAACCTATTACACAAATATAGTACACAAATTTGTTTGTACATATCAACACTGCCAACTTGCTGTATATACGTCTGTACAATATATTTTATTTTATCGTATTTACTATTGCTTTTTTGATATTTTATTATGTATATTTTGCTTTATAGTATATTTTTATTCTTTGTTGTCACTTGTCACTTTGTGTAATGTTGCTGCTGCACTATAATTTCCCAGCTTGGGATAAATAAAGTATATCTATCTATCTATCTATCTATCTATCTATCTATCTATCTATCTATCTATCTATCTATCTATCTATCTATAGTAGAATAAATAATTAGAAATGATGAGCTAACACCTCAAAACGAAGGTATAGAGTGATTGGACGTGTATTTGAGGTAACCAAGAAAGTAGAGCAGAAGTACACGTAATCAAAACCTTTACAACACCTTTATTCTTTCAGTTTTCAGGAAAATTGACAGCCTGATGATAAGACAAGTGTGGTGGTTGTCTCCTGACAAGCTCCCTCACATGCTGTTTGTACTATAGGTGCCTCACAAACACTCAAAGTCTGAACCCTGGATCGAAACCCTAGGATGTCAGCGGGGGTGACAGGCCTCTCCGGCAGTGGAGGGTCTGAGATGGCGTTACGGAGCTGCGGTGAGTAATGCTCCTGCATGCCTGCTGGCTTTGACCAGCCTTGTGTGACCACTGTTTGCCTACCCCTTCTCTCCCTCCAGCCAGGCTCACCCTCTGTTTGCTCAGGCTCATTTTGACACTGAGGTGAGAGAAAAATGAGTCCTGCGTGCTTGTCCGTATACGCTCACCTCAGCACCTGAACATAACCTCAGCTGTATTCTCACTTTAGCAGCTTCTCACCTGATCTCTGAGATCACTGTGAAGATCCGATATAATGCCTTTACCATCTTTCTAAAATATTCCTTTTCTGCCCTCTTTAAAGCATTTGTTGAGCTATAAACATGGTGAGCCTTTTCACTGACACAAAGCCAAGTTATATATAAGTTATATATGTGATTTATTCTCTCTCTCTCAAAAAAAAATCTATATTAATTAGATGTTTATAGTCAAATGAGAAGATAGATGTTACTCTCATGTAACTAGTGCCAGCAGCCAGGTAGCTTAGCTCAGCATTGTGGGGAAACAAGGGGAAAAACCTAGACTTACTCTTTTCAAAGGTAACACATTCTGCCAAGCACCTCTAAAAGTCACAAATTATCATATTTCCTAAAATGTCGAAGTATTCTTTTGATATTTCGTTTGTTGCGTATACAGTTTTACCGGGAGATAAATCTGACATGGATGAATGAATGAATGAATTTGAGCTGAAAGGAAAGCTAAGCTCGACACAGAGAGAATAGTTATATTATTTAGGTCCACAATAATACATCTTGCTACTGAGTTTATTCTCAGTGTGTGTTTATATTTTTGAGGATGCATCTGGGTGGTCATTGGTCCAGGTGTGTTTGCCTCTCACTGCGCTTGTTAAGTGGGACTACAGCCCCTGTGGTTTTGACACTAACCTTGGGAAATCCATCCTTTTCCTGGCTGCCACTGAAGATCAGCTCCCCCGAACTCGCCCCTGAATCAGAACCTTGCTCTAACAACCTACACACACACACACACACACACACACACACACACACACACACACACACACACACACACACACACACACACACAAACAAAGAGTCAGTTTTGCAGCTAAAAGAGCAAAAGACCATGTACAGGAAATTGTAATTTAACCTCATGGATAATGATTTAAGGAAACTAGTGTCGACCCTTTACACTTCAATCAAAAACATCTTTATCGTCTGGTCAACTTGCTTGCAGCTGTGATGTGTGACCTGCACACAAAATGTCGGGTTGTTAATATATTCCTAATGGTGTGCTACTTCTCAAGAGCAGCCATAGTGTGGTGCAGCTCACACCCAATAACACTGCGCACTCGGGTGACAACACACTTTGTCTGCTGGGTGCAAACTGGCTCCACAGAAGACTCCTGAGCAAGGCAGCGTTTACTCACAGGGCAGTGCAGCAGGTAACAGATCTATACAAACCCCACGGGCTGCACAGGATGCAGGTGGAGGAATGAGGATGTGGACCTGTGCACTTATGTACAATGTTAGTGCTGACGTGTTGACAGGTGTCTCTGCAGAAGCTTGACTATGAAAAACTCTGATAACTTGTTAAAAATGTTGCCTAGCAGGATCCTACAAAATAAGAGGCCACTAGACCAGCCCACACTTATGTGCATTTTCCACTCATTGAAATCAGTTTATAGTAATAGGCATGGTATGTTCTGGTCAATCTAATTTTGCAGAACTCTAATGCATACTTGTGAAATTCAACATGTTGAAGAGACCATGACCAGATGGCCACAAAGATAGCAAATTACTGCCTCAACTGTCCAATAAATCATAGCAGCTAATAATAAACATATAAATAGCCACAAAGGAGGACAGATTGGATGAACTGGCTCATAACTTAAAAACATAAACAAGGACTTTGCAGACTCCGTATTTTGGCTTCAGCTTTAATTGCTTTTATTTTGGGTATTTCTTATGGATGTGGGGAATGTGCCTATGGCACAGCCGGGTTGGAGGTGCAGGAGGGGCCGCTGTCTCGCCATGTTTGTCTGTGGAGCGGTGAGATTTCACACTGATGGAGGACTTGTCAACGCAAAGCCTTCACTCGCCTTCTTACTAAGCTCCTAATGTCCCCAAGCCAATGTGCTGTTTGACAGTGGCAACCTTGTAGTAACATCATACATGCTCCTTCTAAACAGAGTTCAGCCCTAATTAACAACAAGGCTGACAGTGGTCTGTTATACATTCACAACATGTGAACACAAAGGACGCTGAGGGTGATATGAGCAGGTGCAACAATTTAAAGTGGAGCTGTACATCACATTGGAGTGAAAGCAAAAGCAGTATGATTAGTGAAATGTAATAGCAAGTTGTGTGTTAAGAGGCAGAATGGGGCAAAATATTTTTTTTATGTGGAATACATCGATCAGTGCTTTCAAGGAAATACTTTATTCATCACTTACAATCTTCAACTATAAAAGGTTAAATTATCTGACGAATATGCGTCACTGCTAAGATTTCAAAGTTGAGACAAGGGAAATATTTTTAAAATACTGAAACGGCTGAGATACAATTACTGAAAGAAGTTGAAGCATTTAAACTGAATGTGGTGAAACAAGCTGAATGGGATTGAAGTATCAACTGAAGTGTTGAAACATAAGTTGATATTAGGTGAAAAACTGAGCTGGATAAGTCAGTTGATGTTAAAAATGTCCAGAACAAAGTTAACCACAATATAACTCAAAGTCTAACAGGCTCTCAGATGATCTCTGCCACTTTTTGGTAAATGGAGCCCTGTTTGCCTGAAAGCCCATAAAGCTTTAAATGAGAAGAAACTCTCCAAACAGTTCAACATCTGCCGGCAGTCCTGGCATGAAGTGACACCACTGGCCCAATTGCTATATCTCTTTTGTAGTGGACATAATTACGACATTTTCCCCTGGATGATGTTTGTTAGAGTCAAAGCGGCCGTCCGAGGAGGTGAGTTTCCACAACACCAGGGTCAGATTGTGTTTGGTCATCTCACTTCTACGTGAGTAATCAGCTCTCTCTTCCAGGAGGGTCCATGCTAAACAAGCCTCCAGTGGAGTCGGTGTTTGTTCTTTAAGACAGCGCAAACAGAGATCCAGAGTATTCACAGATTTAGACTCTGCAGCTGAGTAACATCTTCCTGCCTCCCAACCCGTCTTTGACACATAAAATCTCAGACTTAGGTCCTCAGATATACAGAAACAGATGAACAGATGGACATTTTATTCTGCCTCATATTGTTGTCAAAAAAACTAAAGTCAGTTATTGTTTCACTTCATGGATTGATGTTGCCAATGTGCAGATTTCTGTTTCCTTCAGAAAGTGCAGCCTTATATTTAAGGTACAGACAAGAGAGTGGTATCAATCTTCTCATCTAACTCTCAGCAAGAAAGCAAATAAGCTTACTTCCCAAAATGTTGAGCTATTGCTTTAAAAAAAACTGAATGTTGCAGTTATTAAATAATAATGATCGATGTTAAAAGGTACTTTAAAAAAATGGAGAATTAGATGAATCCGGTGTCCTTTTGAAACTGGTTGTGAAGTGAAGAGAGACATCTGAGAGACTGTATGAACAAAGTGTCAAATCTAAAACAAACTTAGGCTTATTTCAATGTTGTTTCCACCTGGAATGGGCGATGTGGTCCTTGTGTCCTCCATTCACAGCAGTGGAGGGATGTTTCTCTGACATCTTGTATTTAGTCATCGAATCAGCTGCAGATCTGCTTTCCAGCACTGCTGACATCAACATACAAACAAATTACATTTACTGTTTTTTCCACAATACATCTAGAAATACTTTTTTTTAATATCAAAATGTGACTCAACTCTTTTTCCTGACGTCTTCCAGACTTTTAAGCAGCTGTGATGGGTGACGGCTATATTTGATGCACCTATAGAAGTCCTCCAAGTCGTGGTGGGTTTTCAGATGTCCGCGCTCAGCTAACTGCTTCTGGAGGTCAAAGATCTCAGAAAAGTGATAAAATGACAGAACACTTTAATGACTATCATAGTGATGGATGAAATGTGAAAAGTCTGTCAGTGACAGAATAGATTAGAGTCAGGTGTTTTGTTCATGTGTTTTGGTTCTGGGACAAGACCTACCAGGTAATAGCTGGTTTTGGGGATGGACTTCAGGTATGAGTCATTGTGCTGCAGTTTGGAGAAGGCCAACTTCCTTTGTTTCTGAGAAAAGAAGGAGGCAGACAGACAGGCAGAGAAGGTCAGAGACAGAGTTGTGGGAATGGAGATTTAAAGTGAGCCTCCCTTGTTTCAGGGGCTGGGAAACAGAGCACACAGAACAAATGAGAAGTAAACACACAGCCACAGGAAGCCATTAACTGCAGCAAGGACCAATTAGGCCCCAGCAGGTGTTCTTGCCTTTGCCTGCTTTGGTTCTGCCTCACCTCTGTGTCTATGACGGAGCCTCCCGATCTGAGCTGAGGAAACAACGGGTAGTTTCATTTGCTCAGCAATTTGAAGCAAAGGATTCCTACTGGAGGGCCTCTAAAGTCCTTTATTGTGCTTTCTTTGTCTCCTCAACCAAGTGCAAGTCATTAGAGAGGACAATTACATCCTCCTGAAGAAGCTCAGCTTTTACAGGAGGGGAAGATAAGACAGGATCTCTCTCATGTTAGACCCCCTTTATGCAGACGCTCTCTGAAGCTTATTGCTCTTTTCACACCCAGTCAGAACAGAGACAAGACAGTCAAAATCAAAGTCAATCACTCAAAGGACATATGAGAGCAAAAACAGGTAATAACAATAATTAGAATCTTATAAATAACTAAATACCTAATTGTGAAATGTCACCATTACGAAACACTGTTGATAGATACATACTACTGAAGTCATAGCACTGACATATTTTATGTTGAGAATTACTTTCTAGTGGTGTAATTCGAGTTTAGCAGAAAATTAGTGCCCAGTGTTCAAAAGACATTATTTAAAGCATCTATAAACGATATTTTTGACAATGTATCAACTGACAAAGTAGAAACTATGTGAAAGGGGTCGCTCATATTGCTAAACGTACAGAAAATTATCGGCTGAATCTGCAGCTCCTATCAGCTTATAGCAACTTTCAGCTTATTGTTTAGCTGCAGCTGTCTTGGTTTACCCACACTGTTCTCATAGTGTTGATTTTTAGTGAAGCAGGCAGCTGTTTCCAGAAAAAAAAGCTCTAAAAACCCACTGTGTGTAAATAAGCAACTGTTCATCATATCAGCTTAAAAATTCTTTTTTTTTTTATGTAAAAATTTAATCAAGTCTAACAAGTGGGAAATTAAAATAAAATGTGATGACAAAACTTTGAACATCTGGGATAATATGATGAACCAAAAACACTCAAACATCACTTGCAAATGATTTGTTTCATCTGCATTAGGCTAACATTTGACTGATGTTCATACAATATTTGTTACTGAAGTCGCATACTGACTGTGCAGAACAAAAAGACTCACAGGACTAAGTTGTTAACTGTGGTTGTTAAATGTTTTAATGATATGCATGTCACGTTAGGAGAAAGGAGAAAGTGAAGGTGTCGTAGTCAAAACGGGGAGGCTTTGATTTGCAGGGTTGTGTATTTGAACCCAGACAAAGCGTAGTGCTGTGATAGGCAAATAGTAGCCAGTGGACCAAAGCTGGCCCTCCAGCAAAAAATATTTGAGCTCTTGACAAACTTTTTCCTGTGTAACTACATGGTTTTTGTAAATCACAATAAACATGACAATGCTACATTTAATACTGCCCCCACATGAACGGCGACATGCAAAGCACAACTGGACCAGGCTATTTGAGCATGGTGCTGGAATGACAAACACAAGCAAACAGAAATACTATACAACAACAGTAATTTAAATAGACGACTATTTTCTCTAAGTGCTTAACCTATAAATTACTAATAAAACATCTCTATACCTTCACATATGAGCTGTTTTGTGCCATGAATGTTAACATCATCTCCTGTAAGTCACTTACTTATGGTTAAAAAAAACAAAAACAAAGAAAGAAGGGAAAAAAACAATAGCCTACGAATTTAATATATTGAAGATATAATCTGTAATAAATAATATTTGAACAATGAGAAATCTTTCATTGTCATTGTGACAACATGCCCTCAGTTTTCCACAGTTAAGATTTACCTGCTTAGTTTCACTCTCTGACTTTGCTCTGGATGCCTCATATCTCTGCTGCAGCTCTAATCTTTGTGAGTGGACCTTGTCTCTGAGCAAGGCAGCATAGCGGTGATAGAGAGAATCTCGAAGACGGTGCATGTTCCTGTAGGCCTCTAGATGGCGCTGGAGGATAGACAAAGAAAATGAGGAAGTGACGGGGAGCTAAAAAAGGAGCACCTGAGTTCCAGTACTGACTACAGATAAGAAGTGATGAAAGTATTGATTACTCATCAAAAATCAGTGGGTATTTTATTCCACACACACAGAATAAGTGCTGACAATAAAAGTGACTTATATCATTGATACTACAGTGTTTATCAACCTGCTCCAGTTGAGCCTGATGCCGGGCCCTGGCCTCTTGGTCTAGGTCTGGACTGTCATCTTGGATTGCCTTCCTCCTCCATGGCTCAGCTTTGGCTTCATCCCTTGCCTATCAACAGTAAAAACCCAATTTAGATGCTGTGGGAGTGAATCAGTCAGCTTGCCTGAAGATTAAAAAAAGAATGCACTTTTAGTAATCCCTCTCGTCTGCCAAGAGCAAACTCCCACACGACAGCCTGACATTGTGTTCTTGCAATGCCCGGCCAAAGAAAAAGAATGATACGCAGGAGGAGGATGCCCACTTCCTCTTCTACACAGTCCTCAACGTTAATTCCTGATCTTCTGCAGAAAACAAATTTGTAAGACGATGATCTTCCTTAAACATATCACTGAGCTATGGTGCCCTAATTTGGTCCATATGGAGAATGATACCCAGCAAACGTCACAGGGGGATGTTTAAAGGACAGGTACATTTCAACTGTTACATCTTGAGGTAAATGTTGACTTGTCCCTGAAGAGTTAAGAGAAATTATAAGATGAAAAGGAAAATGTGGAGCATGTCACCAAAGAAATGCAAGGCTAATGGGAGTAGAAGCATGCCTGCCAAAGCAGATTAACGCCACATAAAAAAACAGAGCTACATGCTTCCTTTTTATAACCCTCAAATAAAGATTGAAACATGCTTGAGCTTTTATGGGAGGACTGTACTCTCTGATCTAAGTCTTCTCTCTGAGGTCAGCCTGTCTCTGGGAAATGCCTTGTTCTTAACAAGCTGCCACTGAATGACCACATTACTAAAGTTTATGGGCTGAGTCTGTACAGGAAGTGTCTTCTTTGTCTTTTCTCACAAAAGCTGCTGAGAATGCAGGATTTATCAGTTCTGTTGCCACAGCAATGGTGTCGCGGCAGAGCAGAGGACCTGCAGTTCTTTACTCTCACTGCTGTGTGCAAAGTGTCAGTGACGGGGCGAGAGGCAGCATCCATCTATGCTCCCTGCCACCATAAATCAGTGGAGGATAATGCAGCTGTCCTGCTGTACCACGTCATTCTGCTAGACAGTGATCATGATGCTGCCGTGAGGTGGACAGAAGCCTGCAGCCATTTCTTATTTCACTCCTGATCCAAAAAGGGAAGGCAGATGGGCCTGGTTGATTAGAGTCAGACAAAAATAGAAAAATAAAGACATTAGATGCTGCCTGCACAGTTTGTGGCAGAGGATGAAAACAAAAACAGAGCTGAAAAGAGAGACCTACAGCATGAGGTGGAGTTCACAACTCTGAATGGAAAAAAATCTTGAAGGACACTTTGGAGAAAGTGTTTCCACTTGTAACCAAGCCGACTGGCCCAACTGTTGCCAGCTCCAGCTTCTTTAAATTCTACTTTTCCTATTGAATACAAGTGTTTGAGCTGCTTCAGACAAAATAATGCAGTTCTCACCCCCCAGGACAGACACAGTCACGAATAGCCGGGCACCAGGCCTCAATCAGACACCGATGAATACCAGAGAGAGGCACATAAACAAGGCCACAATTGAAAATGACACAATAGGGGAGGATTACACAACTTTTGGTCACAGAGCCAACAGATAATATCATCACAGGGACCATGGAGAACTAAACGGGTCCTGGTACACACTGTACTGGCTCAGCCATGATTTCAGTCTGTAACATGTCACAATAAAAACACTTTGTCCCTCTGAATGGGAACATCTATTCAGGACAAGATGCTTTATTCTAGTAGCTTGTTCACACACATGACACAAACAAGAAATCTGTAATGTGATGCACCACAGCACAATAAAAACTTGTACCAGGACACATTTGATTAATCACTCTATGTTTATCTGTTCCTGAATAAAATGTCATGTCACAGGATAACAGCAGGATAAAACATGAAACTCTCAGTGCTGCTGTGTATGTAATTGAAAATACCTTTCTGACAACAGCTGGTAAGAAGGGTGCATCTGAAATAGAGGGCAGAGTGATGGATTGATGAAGGTCTTTGCGCTCAGATTTCATGGCAAATCCACTTTTGAGGACACCAGAACACTGAAAAAAAAAGAATGTAGGAATCCAAACTACTGAAAATGATTTGATAATAAAAATGTTGTGGAAAATATCTTACCAAAAGTTTTGCGGGAGCCTTTCAATCACGCTGTAATGTCTTCATCGTTACACTCCTCTATCCAACTTTAAAGAGTGTAAAACACTGGTTACCAAGTTACCGAGAACAATGCCAAGAGTTAAACCTCACTGTACACACAAAACACACACATTTTAAATGTGTTTGTGACCCTGCGTGAAAATTTAACATGCTCCAAGGCTTGTGTGTGCGCTTGCAGTTTCCCTCAACTGGTTTAATGATCAATACAATAATAAAAAAAATGTTTTGCAGCTGAAGGGAACCAAGACAGGAGCTAAAATTGTCTTCATGGCTTATGTTTGGTTTATCTGAAAACTGTTTCAAAGCCCTCGATTGGTCCAGCTGTTTCACCCTGAGTGGTTATTCGTTGCCACTTATGTAATAAAACATGGCTCTTTGTAGCTCAGTGAGCACCACATACTCATTCTCGTGAGTATGAGAATGTCAAGATGAAGCACTGGGGAATCCCATTGCTGTTAATCACATAGTTTTGACACTTAAAATGAAAATATCTCGGATTATGGTACCAACACTATCTATCTCTAGGAGCTACACACATTTTGTTTAACAGAACAAAAGTAAAGCAGACTGGAGGTAATTTCCTGAGGGGATCATGCACCTGGCCCCTACAGTACACTGGTCAACCCTGCTTAACAGGAAATCTAAGAAGCTTAGAACACTAATGCCCAAATGGCCCCAGGTAGCTACAGTGGCAACAAAGAGCTTTACTATACCATCTGAGATAAGTGTAAAATAAATCTGAATGACTGTAAATCAGCATTATGTAACAGAAATATGTAAGAGGCACAACACAAATGAGCTTTTAAAAGATTTAAAAGGGTCAGTGACACTTGCATCATTTTAAAAAAGGACATTTTACTTCAAATTTGACAGTACAAATATTTAGCAAATATTAAATACTGTACATCACTGATAAATCCCTACAAAGGATATAACCCTCTTTTTAGAGGAAACTTAAACAGTCCAGTTTGGTTTCCAGCAGCAGGCGCATATAAAGCCCTGTTGTTGACAGCTTATTGTTCTCCAACACAAAGGAACGGTTTCGCGTCCCTTTACGCAAAGCACTCTGCCAATCCACAGGCGCCCCACTGAAAACAAAAACCATGTGCAAAGGACGAGAATATTAAGGTATTCAGTTTAAACGTCAAAAAAGAAAAAGAAAAATTGGTTAGGCATTAAACTGGCAAAGCAACATCCCTGTGAACCATAAAAAGCACTGTTGGAAGAGCCACAGGCTGCAATTAAGCTTTAAAATGATTTTTGTTGTCAGATTTGCTCTTATTCTAATGCAATTTACTCTTATTTCATAATTTTAATACGTGTCTTTTTTGTGACATACATTTTTAGTAAATAATTCTTCAACAAGTCGACATTCCTCTGGAGGAAAGCGGTTTCTTTCCCCTTATTTCCAAACGCTTAATTTACAACACTCAAATTTAAGATGTCATTGCAGCAGGCATACACCGGTGCACACTTTTTCATGAGTCCATCATCTCTGTTCTCAGTCTGCTGCTGCAAAACGAAACATCAGAAGTCAGGTGTCAGCAGCTTTTAAGGTGCGGAAGTGCAGAAAGTTTGTCGACTTTTCCCAAAGCAGCGGCATTCTCCACCCCTTTGAGCCACTCTTTACATTTCCTCACAACAGTCTCATCCACGTCTCCATCCTCTTCTTCATACTCCACATCGTCGTACTTGTATTGATCATTCAAAAGAGATATTTTAACAATTGCGGTGATGTCCTGCTCGGTGCTTTCCGCTTTGGCGACAGGCGCGCAGCCTTTAGACCCACCGTGCGCCTTTTTGGATGGAAAAACTCGCCTGTGCCTAAAGTCCGCCGAGGCGCAACATTTCTGTTGCTTTGCCATCATCTGCTTTTCAAGATTTCGTTTTTGTATGACAAGAATGGCTTCGGGTGTGAGACTGAGTGTAAACTGAATCTCCTTCTTCCCTTCCTCTTTACCGTGGAGCTGTCTGGCGGAGTCCATGGAGCTGGAGCGCCTGACTCCTTCGGATGAGTCCTGAGGTTTGGGCACCGTCAGCCAGGAGGATTTTCCCTGGGATTCCTGGCCGACACCCGCCTTTTGAGTTGGGCTTTTGCTCTTCTCCTGTTGGGGCTTTCTCCCCAAGTTCCTTAAATTCGCTGATGTCCAAGAAATGGACTGCTTCTCCTTATCGGACCCCCCTTTCTCTCTGCCGGATTTGCTGGTGAGCTCAGTCTGAGGAGGCACTCCGCTGGCTTTCTTCTTCCCGAACAGTTCCCTGCCAGGAGATGAGATCCGCTGCTGCAGGCTGATAGGCGGAAAAGGCATTTTTGTGGCTGGAAGTGGTCAGGATATAAAAACGTGCAAATGTCCAAAGTGCAGATGAGGAAGCCCTGCGCAAAGCGACGAGCGGCGCTCTGCGGGCATTATCCAACAGCGAGGTTGGAGAGAGGCTGTAGTGCACCTGTTGTCCACACAAACTGGAGTTCAACTGGTGCACACAGATACACAGCCTGGCTGCTTTATGATGGAGCCGACAGGAAGGCGTGGTCAGGAGAAGCACCAAACAAAGCCACGAAAAAACGGTGGTGATGTCATGTCATAATTTCCAATAACTTCCTCAAGCGATGAGCCATATCCACCTCATGTTCCCTAAGTGTTTTCTCACAGCGCCTCTCTGCTGTTTTCCAGTCACACAGACAAGTCACACACACATAGTCAGGTTGTTTAAGAGATAATCAGCCTGAAAAATACTAATAATCTTCAGGAAATGATGATAGTGGTTTGATCATATTTTTAACCTTACATTTCATCAGGTTTGTAAAATGTGAGTAATTCCCCGCCTGTTTAAGACTGACTTTAACTGACTTTAAATTGACCAATAAATTGGAAATGAAGCAGGAAACAAAACTCAAATCTCAATGTTAACAAAATTGTACCGTAAAATTAAAAAAACACCCTTTTAAAACAAGTATAAACGTTGAAGATACCTCTTATGTATATATGGTCATAAATATGAACAGTTTGGTCCTTGGTGCTTAAAGATAGCCCTGGCTGTCCTTGAACTAACAAAACATGTCACTGTCACAATGCAGTTTGATTTTATCCTGTCAGTCAGTCAATATAGTTTCGAATGTCAATGAACTGATGTGGTCCATTGTTGTTCTTTCAACCACGTAAGCCCATGAAAACATCTGAGGGAATATACAAATGGTCTACAGTATTGATTTCTCTTCCTTTCTGCTGTTATCTGCACTTTCAACCAGACAGTTCCACAATTGATTCAATGTGATTTTGTTTCCCTCAGTGTGGAGTGTAAGAGGAAATCAATACTTGCTTCCAAATCTATAATTTTAGACCGTTATTTTGATATTGCCTGAGGAAACATTTTGCCATCGAGTCATTCGAGAGATTATTATTCAGTTGCTTTGGTTGTTACCATATCAACACGCAGGAAATTAAGTATACTTATAGAAATATTTTACATCATAGTATAAGCATGAATTGCTTTAAAATTAGGCTAAAGACATATTTTGGTGTTTCTATACAATAAGACTAAGGTTTGAATGTACTACTTTAACAAAACCAAAAATCAATTTAGGCCAACAGTCTACAGACTTTCTCTTGGAGTAATAATAATAAAAAAAGGCAAGTAAATTACCCATAACAACACAAGCTACATGATTTATTCATTTTTACAAGATGAGCTGGATCATTAAGCTGAAGAGGACACACAGACTTGTTTAATTTCAGTGCTTGTTGTAGCATGGGATCCCTCTCCTCTCTGACATAACAATGGATTAGATGTAATGAAGAGGAAACAGTTGGGAGACTAACAGATTGCTGGGGTTAGGGTGCATCCCCCCTGTCATCCGCAAACTTCTGTAATCCAAAAATAGTGGGCGAAGAAAACCCATCACAAAAACAGTCACACTACCTTCACTTGACAGAATTACTTTATCCTGAAGATTAATTGCTCAAGGATTTGCTGGATCTCTGCCAAGTTAGTTGAACAAGTAGTACAGAGGGGAGATTTTGTCCGTGTTAATCCACCACCACGTTATCCAAGCGCCTAATGAAACTATGTGGGGGCTGAACAGGAAGTGTCCTTATTTTGTAGAGTCAAGCAGAAAGAAAACCCGAAGGCATGTTTGTTAAACCTTCAGCAAATCCAGCAGCACATACATGGGGAAATGGTGCCCTGGGACTTTCGATATGTGGTTAATAATGGCACATTTATATTAATCTGTTTAAAACAAAATCTGATGAGAGATCCATGGACTGGATCTATACAACAAAAAATAACAAAACACACCTCATCAGGATAATATGAACATCTGCACCACAGATGGGGGGAAGGCTGGGGATATGAATCTTCTGGAGGTTGTCATGACAACCGCATCCTCAAAGGCTATGCTGTCATGCTGAAGCAATATAGCGAACCTGGTGCAAGCAGTAGTGGGTTATTAGGTCACGCCCAAACCACAATGCTCAGAAAAGCATAATTAACTGGGTCATTGCTACATCTGTCAGGAAATCAAATCTTAAAACAAAAAGCAATTTTAATGTATTTTGATGAGCCGAGGAGAGAGGGGGTGCAAAGAGAGAGGGGGGCAGACAAATTGAGGACTAACAGACTAGACAGGAGCTGATTTTTAATCTCTTTAGTTGGAAAAACCTCAAAAGAGCTGTGGATATCACATATCCCAGTGCATCATCAGTGAAGCAGTGCCTCAATTGCCAAAGGGGAAATCATCATAAATAAACATGGAAGCTCATCTGAAAGCCTCTTTATACATCAGTGCCTCACATACAGACAGAAAACAGGAAGACAGTGTGTTTTAATAATGTTTGTGCAGAAGAAGTCAGAAGACCAATCTAGAAATCCAGAAGAATCTCACACTGTTTAAGAAGGAAATAGGTCAATATGTCAACATATATCAATATGTCTGTTCATATATATCTCTCTCTCTATATATATATAATGTTCAGGCACTGTCAAATGTATAGCCATGTCAAAATCTTTCCCTGCACTTAAATGGTATAAAATCATCTGAAAATATAGGAAAATCTTTAAATATATTAAGCATCAAAGGCACTCAAGTCATATCAAAAGAAAAAGAAAAGTGTTATGATATGATTATAGTTAGAGAACTTCAGCTAGACTTTAAAAGCAAGAATTCACAGTATGAAAAAGCCAAAGTAAAAATCTGGAGATACAGAATAGTGTATAAACAACATAGATGGTATATTTTACACAGCCACTCCTCTTGCATTTTGCATATTAGGACCAGTCTTCAAACATAATTGTAGACTAAAGGAGTCCTAACTCAGACAGGTTGTGAAGCATTTCATCACAGCATCTCTGCAGAGAGACAAAACAGAGAAAAGGTCTGATGAAACAATGAAAGCAAAAAAATAATTAATACAGTGGAGGCAAAATTCGGTCACGCGTACAAAATCAAAAGTGACAAAAAAAAGCACTTGCGTCCATTGTTAAGGTGATTTGGGTGGGGCTCGTCATGAATAAGTGAGTGTGTTTTGGCGGGCAAGCACCACATGTTCGGAGTGATGGGGGCTCCCTATCTCCAGGTATTGTGTGTTAAGGGATGATGCAATATGAGCGATCGCCATGGTTACCACAGATCGGTAGTTGCCTGCTACGTTTTTTCCCCCTTCACACCGTTTTCTCTTGCCATCGGTGTGTTGCTATGCAGACTTCGCCCACAGCCACAGCTGAATTTCAGAGGAGGAGGTGTGAAACCAGTCAAGGTTAAAAGGAGAAGGGGGGATCATAAGCAGTCTGAGAGGGAGGAGGGGAGGTCGGGTGTACAGATGAGAGACTTGCTCCTTCAGATGCTCTGGTTTGTCCCTCTGATGTAAAAAAAACGCTCACAATCAGACTGCTTACATTCTTCCTCCCATATAGAGTTTTTTTTTTCATATATTCACTGGAGGTTTGATGCTATTTTTGCTTCCCTAAAACCCCCATGAATAAATTATCAAGGCAAACGTCCTGAATTTCTGATTAAATATCAGAGCAATGGTAGCCCTAAAGCTCTGTGGAAAGTGCACATGCAGCAGGTTTTAGCACCTCGGTGTGTCGGCATGGGAGGTAAATAGGCAACAAGGTAAATACATTAAAGGATCAAGTCCATTGGCCATGTGGTGTTGTGGCTGGTCAGATATCAGTTTGTTTGAGCACCGAAAGGAATAGGGAGAGACTGAAGTCTAATGCTTTTTAATGTGCCACTCAGAGGGATAGATGTCTGTGAACAAAACACGCTGGTGCTCCGTGATAACATGGCAATAGAGGGCTAAATGATCAAATCTAAATTAAATGAAAACTGGATTTGAGTAAGAAGCTTAAAGTGGCTATAATGTGCTGACACGGAAAAATAAAATAACAAACGAGGAGCAAATGGGTGATCGTCAGGATTTCAACAGTCATCCCAAAACAGTATAGAGAAATTTGCATTTCTCCATAGGAATTTGGTTTTTGGGAAGGTGGCACGGGAAAAAGGTCTTTGTCTCAGCTTTGCATTGTTGTTAGCATTCGTGCTGGGGGAGGGGGAACTCGGGGTGGTCATAGGACGTCTCTCAGCTGTCAGGACAGATTATAGGGTCGCCTAAACACACAAGGCACTTAGTGGGGGGGGGCTGCAAGGGGGCTGTGGACCCCACCAAATGAGACATAACCCTACTTACAGCTGGAATGACAAAACAACATCACACCTCATGTTTGGCTTAGAGAAAGCACAGAGGTACCATGTGGGAAGATTAGAGTTTAGGGGAGTGTTTTCTTCTTATTTATGTTGTGCATTAGCTACAATAAAGAAAAATCAAGTAACCTGTAAGAAAGACTAATATCTTTATCTTCTTTTATGCAGGACAGCATATTTGGGTTTAGATCTAATCAAAATGTTTCATTGTGCTTTAACCTTACAGAGCTTAACATAAGCTCATCACAAGCTATGAAATAATGGGATAAATCTGTCTGAAAGAGCATTACACAACAAGAAATGATTTCATTTAGATATTATGGATGAAACAAATCATGTCACAGAGCAAAAACAGAGAGGAGTGTGAAACAACAAGCTGCCATTTGTTCTTTAGCGCCTGCCCTGCACTAGTCGTAGGGGGGATTACAGCCATATGGTGGAAGCAAACAGTGTTTAGAGGTAAATGAAAACATGTTTTCATTGAAGGGTCACTCCCTCCAGTTTGCTGTGTTTGTCATTTGTAGGCAGGACATTATCGAGATATAACAGTAAATGGGCTAAAAAATATATTTAAGGTCTCCTTTGAAAGAACCTGCTTTCTCAGAAGTGCAGACAAAATGTGAATCATATAATCATGTTGTCTTACCTGGCAAATGGAATGTAAGAGATGCTATACCTGAAAGAAAAAATACAAAAAGAAAAAGAAAAAAAATCAGGACGAGGGGACAGTAACTGTTTATATTAAAGACAAGTTACTGATTGTAGAAAAAGACAATAATTAATTCACTACATGTCAGTGAAATATCTGAAGCAAATTTGGTCATTTTATAAAAGCTTCACCAGCTCGGTACTTCAACATTAACATCTAGCGTGTTTTAACTATCTAATTATTTATTTATTACCCAAAATAGATTTAGGACTAAATAATAGTATAAAATTGTCTTATAATGGCACACCAAAATGTAAAATACATGTTTAAATGCAGCACCAAGTGAAGAGACTGTAATGCGAAGGGATTAACCAAACGTGTCAGTGAATGAATTAGATGCACTATAATCTTGGCGATAATGACTGTAGGCATGCTGGTAGTCACACATAAGTACAAGCTGAAGTTTGTCACAAAAAAAAAGGCTGATGAAACACCTCATGTATTTAAAATATGTGAAGAATCTGGCACAGCCGTTGAATGATTAACTATATCCCAAGACTGAGAGTGACCACCGTTTAATTTGACCAGCAGTTAGCAGGAAACCCTTGTACTGTACATATTTTACAAGTCAGTGTTCTGAATGTCTAAACTAAATACTAAAGTAAACTAAAGTAAACTAAGCAAGTAAGTTGCTGTTTCGCTCTATACTGAGTCAGTGTCAGAGTGCAGTGCTTTAGTGCCATATGGACACACACAGCCTGAGGACTGGACTTTGCCCACCTTTGTGTGCGGGTCAGTGGCAATGCCTTATTACAGAACCACCTTCACACAGACGTCTGAGCGACTGCGTGGGAGCGCACTATGCCCCCCGGTCGGTTAAGAAATGAGCTTGAGATGTGTGACTTGGGGTTGCCATGGTGATGCCTCGGAGAACGCAGGCAGGGCGGAAGTGAATGTACTACATGTAGGTGCAAAAATGTAGTTACGAGGCTGACAGTCCCGCTCAGTGATGAGCTGACAGCCTGTTCCCTTCCTCCTGAGTTGCTGAGGGTTTGTGGTTCCCATGCACATGCATACACTGAAACCCTTTTGTTACCGCTGCGCAAATATGTTCAAATTAATGAACACACAAGTGCCGACATGCCCATATACATCACTCACAGGTTTCATTATTCACTACTGGGTTGAAGCTTAACCCTGTTGACCTTATTACTATATGTGCTCTTTTCTTAATCAGCTAGTCTGCGTTATCTGCAGGATTCAGAAAGCCACATCTAAGACATTACATTTAAAATAGTGTTCACGTTGTTGATTAAGTCTAATCTTTTTATGCTGTTATGTGTTTAACTGATTTATTGTTTAGTCTAAACAAAACAATCATATAATAGCAATATGCCCATCACAAATTCCCAGAGTTGTTCAACTTTCAAAGTTATAAAACTGAGAAAAGTAGCAAATCCTCATATTGTTGAGAAGCAGAAAACTGAGAACATCTGGCAAAAAAATACGGAAGGCCCCATCTAGTGCCAGTATTTAGTTTGCCTGTTGCTGGGTCTGTAGATATAAAAGGCTCATTCTAAAAAAAAAAAAATCATGATTCTTATTTTCAGGTGGAAAAAAATTAAGAAAAAGCCTCCCTAAGCAAACTGAACATTTTCTATTGATCAACAAACTGAACGGTTCAGCCCTAATGAACACAATTAACTAGGCAGAAACAGGACATTCTGAGTTAGGAAATGACATAAAAACCTTTGAATACGACAATGAAATCTTAAACTGGACTTTGTCTTGTGTATAAATAACACATGCTGAAATATGTGACTGTCTCTAAGTAGGTCTTCAGCAATCATGGCACCACCTCTTCCTCTACAGGCCAAAAATATAGTGACCTAGTATAATGTCTGGCAACCTACCTACCAGTCTTCTTACAACATGACCGACTCAGGCAGATGCCACTGGAAACTAGGACAAATCAATCTAAACCAAAGTTTTCCCATTGCATTATATGTGCATCTTGTTATGATCAGACACTTTTATGATATGACTTTTATGATATGATTACTCTTTATAGTCTGAGTTAAAAAACAAAACAGAAACGCTATCATTAAAAGATATAATGTTCTGAAGCCTTCACAAAAAACAGATAGAGTGTCGATGAATGTGCAATGCGGCAATGTTTAACCATCTACAGATTCGGCCAACAGTCGTAAGTCAGCTTAAAGCATCATCAGCAGAGTGATTAACTCGACTCTCGGACATGTGATGCAAGCCGAAGCAGCTGGAGCAAAGTTCTCCTGTCATGCACAGACGGCTCCATCTGAGTGGGCGAGTGATGAGTAAATTAATTGCCAACTGTACTACAGTGGAGAGATGGCTGAGACGCAGTCACACTTACCACGTCATTGCCAAGAACTGCAGAATACAGAAGATGATAGCCAGCCCTTTTTTATGCCACTGTAAAAAAAAAACAGAAAACGTTTATTCTAATAGATGCAAACTAAAACAATAAAGACTGACACTGATTTTAAAACTATTTATTAACGACTTACCCAAAACACTGCACAAAGTGTCAACACGAGACAGAGCTGGTGGAAGAAGAAGGGAATTATTATCATCTTGTATGCTTGAAGGAAGATGTGTAAATTTCAAAGAAATGTTTAAATTCTAACAAAACAGCTTCTAAGTCTACAAACAGAAAAACATCAACGTATCAAGATAAAATGAATTGTCAGGATAAGTTACTATCTACGTAATCCTTTAAAATCACAAGGAGAGAAGTTGTGGATAATCTGGTTATCCACACCTTTTCCCTTAGGAATTGGTGAAAGCAGATACATGCAAGATAAAACATATCCAATGAGTTATCCAGCCTGACGTAAAAATAACAGTAACACAGTATTTACCAGCATAACAATGGTGGCTATCAGTCTTGTTGGTTCAAACATGCGCTTCAGCTGTTTTAGTGGTCCCATGAGGAAGCAGGTGCTTTAAAAAACAAACAAAACAGAATCAGAAAACATCAGTAAAGAAGCTTGACTATTGACAAAATATTGATCCATGAAATTATTGTTTCTATGTCTTCTCTTGTCCTGGGTGTACCCCGCCTCTCGCCCAATGTCAGCCGGAAGATCAAGAATGTGTTTTAGGTTTCTTTAGAAGGCACTCTCTTCTGTCAGTCCTGCATGTTTGATGCTGTGCTAATGTTAGTTACCCAAGGTTCAACCATGTATTTAAAATAGCGTTGTTTGTTGTTTGTCAGTAACACTTTTGAAAATGATGACATGTACAAATATCATCAGGGTGGTCAGCGATAACAGGCAGAATAGACACACTATATTGTACCTCCATGAATATTCAATACTTTGGGTCAAAAATGTGTCTATATTAATTTTTTTTAAAATAAGAAAATGTATACAAAGTTAGACAGGATGTGTCAGTGCCCCCCATAATCAAATTTACAATACTTGTTGCAATTATAAGCGGGTAAATATTTCATGTCAAACACTATGATGACACATTTAAAACCTCCTACGTGATTGCGTGTGTGACGTCAGTGAATGTAACAGGACAATGGCTTTCCCCGCTGACGAGGCACACAGCTCCGGGCTCGGCAGAGCTGAGTGGGTAGAGGGAGGCTGTGTAGCGTCACATCTGTTAGATGAGACACTATAGCAGTCCGCGTTGACGCAGGCTTTTTCTACGAGTCTGCCGAGAGGGATGGGTGCTTATTTTCAAGGGTTCTATATGACAGAGACACTACAGATGTCCCTGCACAGGAAAGCTACTACTGCTGATTAAGGAGATGGATGACGGCAGATTTAATTTTATTACTGACATAAAACTAATGGTCTGTTGTTTAATTTCTTTATCTTTATTTTATGTGACTTGATTAAGCAGTGAAGGTCGTCTGCTAAAGTTTGGTATAGAGTGAGTGAAAAAACATAAAAAGCACTTATTGCTTGTCATGAAGGACATATTGACAGAAGAAAAAACAATACATGTTAGATATATGTTTATTGTTTCATTATTTTAAAACTTACATGTGACCCATCATGACCACTACTGTGGGTGAATGGAGGAACCAAAGGTCATATAAGATGAAAATTGTTTTAAGATACCCCAAGAATATGACACTGTCTTAGTTTGTATTGGTAACCTGTGCTGTGGAAGCAGAAGATGACCCAGTTTCTTGACACATCTAAACCTTCTGGACATATGATACCTGAAACAGAGACTGTCCTGTCTGAAAAAAGACCCCTCATTAATGGTTCACTGTCTGTCAAAGAAGTCAAAGACATCATGATTATGTAAGAACCTTGGATTATCTAGATTAAATAAGTGGGCTGCTGATATCTAGTGACGTGAAGAGTCTAGACTTACTTAACTGTTACATTAAGATATTTAGAACTATAAACAATAAGGATATGAGTGTCTTGTGCTACATACGTCTGAATCCATGTCCCGCAACAAAAAGGAGAAGATTCAGACTTACCTCTTAATTTATTGTGATCAACTAGAGGTAATATTGTATACTCTTGGAGACAGACAGCAAATCAAACAGAAATCAGCTGGTGTGTTCTCACTCATCATTGTCCCTTTCCTTCTGACTTTCATGTGACATACAATTAAACTGCGAGGCAGTTAACACCAATCTGATAAACTAAAGGAAAACATTTTGTTTTTGTAATCTGAAGCAGAACATGTAGTCACCACTGTTCATCATTAACCCTCTGGTTACCCTTCAAAATAATTACGTTAAATACCCTTTGACACATAAATGTGCTTGGGGTAACCAGAGGGTTAATATGCCTGAGTGGCAAACCCTAAAGAAAAGTGGCAGCCTTTAAGGCAAAATGATTTGTACGTGTTCAGGCCTGGTGCATCATCGTTTCTCATATTCCTGGCAGTGCATTATACTGCTGAGAAAAATATATCAAGACATTACAACCCTCCAGGCTGCCAAACTGATCTGGACTAAAGTGTCTTACCTGGCAAGAGCGGCGACATTCCCTAGTGTGTAGAAGACGGCGAAAAGCTTGATTCCATTTGGGAGGAATAGCAGTGCTGAACCCTGAAACAGCAAAATAGTCTCTGTGAGCTCCGCAGAATAATGTCACCACACATTGATTAAGAGGTAAAAGACAAAATAAAACAGTCAAGAAGTTAAATGAATCCTGAACTTACATAAAATTGAAGGCCTATATCTCTTGGAAAAAAAAGAAATCAAACTTAAAAATAATTCTGTGGGCTGTGCAATGTTTTTAATGAAACATGTTATGAGCGCCCCCTAGTGCCCAAATACCATAAGACTTTGTTTAAAGATCTCTGCCTGGATGGTGCTAAAATCCACTATGACTTTCAGTGAAGAAGACTGACAACACACACTGAGTGTTGACATAGTATATATTTCACAGTGGTAGGAGGGGGTGGAGGCATTTAGTGAATGCAGTTAGCAGAAACTCACATGTTGCTCATACATCTGTAAGGACATTTTAATAAGCTGTAACGAATAACTGCATGTCACAGAAGAAGCAAATCTGTGGCTATGTTATGTGGCTTCAAGGTAAAGGGCATTTACATTCTATTAATGACTTTAAAAAACTTTATGCTGTTTGCTGACAGATGCCCAGATATGTTGTGTGAATTTCACCGCCCAGGCCTGCACTTAGAGGTTGTATTGTGTGTGAATTATCACACGCTTCTAAGTGTTATCAGCATGTGACAATGCTTCCTGTCATTTAAACCACAAACTGAAATTTTCAGCTTTTTCCTGACATTAAGTAACATTTCTGTGTTTATTAAGTATGTGTCACTAATCTGCAAGAGCAGGAGGACATGGATTTGTCTTGATTGAACTATAAAGAGTTTTTACAGGGCCTACAAACCAAACTCATTTGAACTACGGCTAACACTATTATGCACACTGTGCATTCCTAATGTCAGTATGAAGTCAAACATAACATAAAAGCTGCCTTTCGACTTCAAAAGGGCAGACAAGACTCACGAGTATTGAACACAGGATGCCTCCAGCAAAGCATATGACAAACCACTTCACCCTGGTGCTGTAGCTGAGAGAGCTGGCATCAAGGATCTGGTGAAAAACAATGGGAGGATATCACAAGACAAACCTTAAAATGGCCTGTGCTGAGAAATATCGACGGGCTTCCTCCTGATGATTTAATCATGTTGGCTAGAGCCAAGCAAATAACACCCAGCTACAGTATTATCTTACAACACAAACACACTCACAGCACGGTAAAGTTAAAAGGCACAGGACATTTACTCAGCACACGGAAACTATAACAGCAAGCTGCAAAGAAATGTGAAACTTTAACTTTGCAACAAGTTAAAAAGGTACCATATAATATAAAATATAAAATATATAAACACGGGCTTCAAGTCATCACCTTACCTCATGTCCTCCTCAACGTGACGGCGTGTAAAAAGTATAAATGAACAGTTTGTTTAATGTTAGACAGCGAACATTTACCTAACGTCAACTGACACTTTCACTGACAACGAGCTAACTGTTGATAAAGGAGATAAAAACACATTAATACTGATAACAGCTGTATGAACGGTGACCTTAAGCATCTGGCAAGAAAACCAGACTAGCACAGTGCTATTTTGTTTTGTTTTTATTAAGTTTTATCCGTGTTTTCTGTTCAACGTTAGACAGCGTTAGCATTAGCAGCTATCATACTACCTGTGTAGTGAGACCCAGCTCTTCATTTTCCTCCTGGCCGCTCAACACCCGACGAAGCTTGTCCATCGCGACAGGCTAGCTGGCAAAATGTTTAGAAAAAAAAAGAGCGAAGTGTGATTTTATTTAATATTTCCAACTGTACGGCTGCAAGTGTGAATCGCAGTAGTTGTAAGTTTGACTTCCTGGCTTCCTAAACGACGCTTTCGTTAAGGGCTGACCTAGAATCGGTTTGTTCGCAGCAAAGACTGGGCCTCATTGCAGAGAGGGTGGCGCTTCAATAACAGACCGCAGATCAGCTTGTGAGGGCAACTTGCACAAACACCCACTTCCTCTGAACTGTTGCTGCCTTTCGGTGTTGTCGGAAATTACAAAATGAATTGCGCACGCTGCCTTTCGGTGTTGTCGGAAATTACAAAATGAATTGCGCACAGACAAAACAAAACTGTATCGACGATGTTATGGGATTTTGGGTTTGATTAAGAGTAGTAGATTTACAGGATAATAATATAATATAATAATACATGAAAACAAGGTAGACACTCATTATTTAAAAATAACAATAACATATATAGTGCGTATATATTTTAAAACCCTGCCAACATTTTTTGATTGTTTGAGCCTATTTATATTACTCTTAACTATTTTTTTTAAATATACGCTACAAACCTGACAGCTGCCACATTTACGCTCCCTGTTGTTGCTTTTCCGTTTCTTTGTCGCCGCTCAGTGGAGGCATCACGACCATGCAGGGAACATGGTCAGTACAGTATGTCCTCCTGCACTGACCATGCCTGGTAGTTTTAGTTTATCTTGTGTGCAGGAGTGTTTTGACTAATACCATGCATAACACTGGCATTAGCTAACCCACTCAAAAGATACTGGATGTCAAACATAATTATAATAATAATTATTATTTTTTTAAATGAATTTTAAGGTGCAAATGTACAAATGTTTCAATAAATGAATCGATGCATTTATTAACATAAACGCATTGCTTATTATTTAAATATATCAAATGTTTATGTTTATGTGCTTTGTTTTTAGATAGATTCAACACTGCAGGCCTTGATTGTCATGTTTTAAATTTCACAATAGTCTTTAAGTGTAAAACATTTCATGTGTCAAGGCTATTTAAAGAGTTGCCTTGCCTTTATCAAGAACATAAGTAGCGCCAAACGAGATACAGTTAAGGGAGGCGTTTGGGTCACAATGTCCTCCTAAGGGACACACTCATTGACTTGGCTTTTCATGTGTAAGCCAGCAGAAATTTTAATTAGCCTTAAATACACAGAAATTACAGCAAGAGTTGGCAAACATAATCAAAAGGAAAGGGTGGAAGTGAAAACACAACTGATTCTTACAATTCTCTTTAGTAAAGGGCTGCTACGCAATGATGCTAAACTGGGAAGTCACAAATGAATTTAATTCATATGTAAACTGTCCCTAATGCACATTTAACCACAGTCAACATGTCAAGTTCAAGAGGAAAGTTGCCCAAAGTGCTTTCAAGCAGGTGTGCTTCATGAAAATGTATGTAACTTCCGACTTGTGATTTAAAGGCTGATTTAATAGGACTTGTTATCTTCAAATTTTTCTGACTGTAAAAACAAACCACCAAATGACCAAAACGACTCTCAGGTGTAACTGACTGCTGTCACACTCTAACACGAAGCTCAGCGCACTCTTTGCGACACACACTTGATAAGAAGTTGAGCATCAGGTGGCTGAGAGTCTCTCTTCGCGCCGGTAAAGGATGACTGTCTGCTGCAGCTTCAGCAAAATAGACTTAGAAGAAGGGCCTTATATCTAAGTGCGCAGTATTCAGCCGACATCACAGCCCGACAATGTGGACTTCCCTGCCGATGCTCTTGTTTCACTCGTTTTTTTTCTTCTACGGATTCAAGTGGGCTTCGGGTTTCGTCTGTCCGAGAATCTGCCGCTGTTACTCTAATACAATTAGATGCAACAATGTGACACAAGGGTCAGCGCTGATGACGGACCACAGAGACATAAGACTGTAAGTTCACACTACTGGATTTACCAATCTGATAAAGACGAGGTGGTGGTTCTGTGAGGTATCTATTGAAAAGAGCTCGATGTTGCCTGATAACTTATCGGTCTGACCGGACTGATAACTGTTTGTCAATGTATTTGGTACTATAATTATAATTAATCTCTCTGTGTTTCTTTATGGAACCAACTGCTGACCAAGACCACTCCATGCGTAATTACGCACAAAGCGAGCACCTACTGGCTTGGTTCCAAATTTCAAATGCGCTTACATTAACTAACTGACTATTACAGTCATTATCACACATTTCACATCTTATTATATTTGATTCATTTATATTTGAAAAAAAAAAGTTTTGTGATCTTTTCATGTTTGACGTCGCTTCTGCCCTTTCAATTATTTGGGATTCAAAGCACACCGCCTGCTACACATTAACCTACTTTGGCACAGTAACGATAACTGCCTCATAAATCAAATCCTGATTTTAGTTGTGAGTCTGATTGGGAAAAATATCTTTGAGAAAAATCTTTGATACGCCTTCAGGTATTAGTACATTGACGGGATGAATATTTTGTTGGAGGTTTTACAGGTTCACATCAATAGAAACCACAACAGATGAGATTTGTGGCAGATCTTGTTTCAACAAATCTGGAAATTCTTTTCCCATTTTTAAATTTATGCAGTCTCAGTTTAGACAATCCATCGAACTGGAGAGGCTTTCCACAAATTTCTCCTTCATTTTTTCACCATAATACCTTATTGCTATATTTTGTTTATAAAATGAAATTATAAATAAGTATATTGTTGCAGGCTGTGTTTCAGACTGAAGGACATGAGATTGTGCTTAATGTTTATATTTGCTATGTCCTCTTTCCACAAGTACAGCACATCATCACACTGTAATGTTGACAACTTAATTGCCTGCAAAGAAAATGTCAAGTTGATCTCACACGGTCAAATGGTGCATCTTCTCTGTCTTTTGGGGTTCCTGACCATTAGAGTTCAGTTTTAGAGCTCACCAGACTGTCACAAGCCTTGAAGGTGGGGAATTTTGACCTCTCCTCTGGTAAATCACAGAACCTTGAGTCTCTCCTGATAAGTGTTTATGAAGGCCAGCAGCTTAACGCATCTATCAAATGACACCAATACTCCTACACACACACATACACACACACGCACACACACACACAGATAAGAAATTAATAGTGTTTTTATTCGTTTGCAGCTGCAGTAAAGAGATGATAAAGTGAAGCGGAAAAATGACTATATTTCACAGACAATGACAGCACAACTTAAATTCTAAGAGACAAATATCAGTGTGACTGGAACGTAGTCATAAAGTTTCTTTCACGTTGAATATAGTACAGTTTACTGACAAAGACAGTGACTTTGATTATCAGATATTTTAAAACTGAATGTGCCTTGTCATATTCTTTTTTTTCCAGGTTTCTCTATCACTTGGCTTTGCGCACTATTTCAAGTCATTCATTTGAGGGTTTGAAAGGAGTCCAGAGGATGTAGGTAACACTTCCTCTTCCACTTATGAAAACCTCTGACTTAAATACTCTGACATTTTGTCATGGAGCTGCAGTAAAAGTTAGTCTTTGTGACTACACCTTATCAACAAATCTGAGTTGGTTTCAGGACATGCTCCCTGTATAGACATAAGACACACCAAACCGTTTTACAAGTAAAAGTATATGTTCTTTGGATGAACTTAATTGCTTTGTCTCTGTTCTGTACTTAGTGAAATTGCTCAGAGCGTAACACTGGAAACCATCGAGACATTAGCATTTAATAACCTCCCCAACCTCTCTGAAATGTAAGTCCTCTCTGTGACTACATGTACTGATAAAAAGCAATGGTTACTGTTATGCAGCACAGTTTCAGCCGATGTTTTATGTTTCTTTGCAGCTCAATCCAGAACACAAGGAGTCTGATGCACATCGGCAAAAGGACATTTAACAATCTTCCCAAACTACGTTACTTGTGAGAGACCTCAAAATATACAATTTAAATGTATAATTTTTAGATATAGTTATAGTAAAAATGTATATCAGGCAGGATGTTTTTATTTTATCCCAATAACCGAACATCAGAAAATATACATTATATAACACTTAATATTGATACCATGTAATAACCTGTATTAAATGCTGCTAAGAAGTAGCTACATTTGTTTTACATTAAAAGTCACACAACATATCACAAAATAACACAATTTTATTTACTTCAACAGGAGTATCTCAAATACCGGGATAACAATTTTTCCTGATATTACATCTATCACTTCTCTTGAATCAGAGTTTATCTTGTAAGTGCAGCTGTTGCGAAACTTTTAGAAATGATTGAAATTGACGATTAAAAAAGAAATAATAATAACTCATGACCTGTTGCGCTGTTGCAGGGATATCTGTGACAACCTGTATCTACTGGAAATACCCCAAAATGCTTTCATTGGATTGACAAAAGAATATGTTACAATGTAAGTGAATAAAAAAGTGAGTTAATGTATATATAATTAGCTAGATAGCATTTTCTCACCTTTAATCATATCAAACTTGTGACTGATTGCAGGAACCTGTACAACAACGGCATCAGAGAAATACGTGACCACGCCTTCAACGAAACAAAGATAGATAAGCTGTATTTTCTCATTTTCTCATTATCTTTTTTTGACCAAATGATGTAAATTGAGTATCTTCTTCTCACAGGATCAAGCTTTAGCTCCATTACTCTGCATTTCATGATTTCAGGGTATTAAAGAATAACAGAAACCTCAAAGTGATCCACAAGGATGCCTTCAAGGGAGCAACAGGCCCTGGAGTCTTGTAAGTTGTATTTTTAAAACTACTGAAAGTCACTAAACTTTATTTGCTTTGATTTATTAAGGATATAAAGAAGGAGGAGGATGTTTGTCAAACAGACCGACTAGCTTTTTATGCCTTGATGGATTATTTGCTTGAATTCTTGACAGAAGAGACTTAAGAGAAAACATTCCTTAAGTAGGTTTTCTTTCCATCACTGCAAGAAATTGCTTCTTGTGTTCTTCTAAGTTGTGTAATATACTGATACAATAACAGTGGGTTGTATTTTATTGCTCATGTACTTGCAAAAGTATGCAGCTCAGCTAACTGTCTAAAAGCTAGGTGGGGTGTATAACCAGCAGAATGGTCACAAAGAGACTTTTACAATTCCATGCAGTTATATTGTTCTCTGTGTTATATCACAGGGACGTGTCTGCAACAGCGCTCACAAAGTTACCAACGCATGGACTGGAGTCAGTTCTGGTGTTGTTCGCTCAGTCAGCATATTCCTTGAAGAGTCTGCCCCCTCTGCAGGGACTGTGGAGCCTACGAGAGGCCCATCTCACCTACAACAGTCACTGTTGTGCACTGCTGAGCTGGAACGCCCACAGGTGACTTACACTGTGCATTTTGCAAGTTATTTAGTTTGTTCATGGATTATCACAGTAAACTCTGCCCCACTGATGTTCCAGCATTCACTCACTGAAACACCAAGAGCAAGAATATTATTCAAAAAACTTACTAATCTGCTTATTATAGTATAAAACAAAGAATACAGGACTACAATATAAGTAGTATTTCAAAGATGTGATCACAGATGGGTCAGCTGAGGTAATAACCTACTCAAGCAATGGTGATGATATAGTTACATGATTTGCTTCCTTTTAATCCAGGGCCTTTCCCACAAATCCTGCATGGAATAATGACTCTACATATTGTGATGACAGTGACCCATCAGCAAGGTAAAACACTGTTATGTTTCCCTGCTTCTGTATTGATTAAATCAAAGTCTGTGCAGCCTCAGTCATTAATGAAAGCTACAAAAAAGGTTATAAGGTTATTGTTCTGTACGGAGGTCTGTGTTACTGGTCATGTTAACTCTTTATTCTGAATTCTTCAATTTGAGATTAACTAACCAACTCTTCTTCTTCTCTGAAAACAGGGTTCAGCGTGTGATTGGAGGTTCAGCAGATACAAATCTATTCATGGACTTTTCAGACAGCAATCTGTTTGTGGAGGATGCAGCCTTTGGAGATGTGAATTTCCACTATCCAGAACTGGCCTTTTGTCAGAACCGACCAACTTTGGTTTGCACACCTGAAGCAGATGCTTTTAATCCCTGTGAGGACATTGCAGGTTTCAGTTTTCTCAGAGTGGCTGTCTGGTTTATCAACATACTGGCCATCACAGGTAATCTAACAGTCCTCCTGGTCTCCTTCACCAGCCGCAATAAGCTGACGGTGCCTCGGTTCCTCATGTGCCACCTGGCTTTTGCAGACCTCTGCATTGGGATCTACCTGCTGATGATTGCCACAGTGGACCTGCACACACGTGGTCACTACAGTCAGCATGCTATTGAATGGCAGACGGGGCCAGGTTGTAGTGCTGCTGGCTTCCTGTCTGTGTTTGGTGGGGAGCTATCAGTCTACACGCTTTCCACCATCACCCTGGAGCGCTGGCACACAATCACCAACGCCCTGCAGGTAGAGCGCCGTCTGGTACTCAAACAGGCAGCGAGCATAATGGCTGCTGGGTGGCTCATCAGTCTTGGGATGGGGATGCTACCCCTGGTTGGTGTGAGCAGTTACGCCAAAGTCAGCATGTGCTTACCCATGGACATTGAGACTCCACTGGCTCAGGCCTTCATCATAATTATCCTGCTCCTCAATGTGGGAGCCTTCATCGTTGTCTGTGTTTGTTATGTGCTGATCTATCTGGCTGTAAAGAACCCTGAATTCCCCAGAAGAAGTGCTGACACCAAGATTGCAAAGCGCATGGCTGTGCTCATCTTTACGGATTTCCTCTGCATGGCTCCCATTTCCTTCTTTGCCATCTCTGCCGCATTTAAAGTTCCCCTCATCACAGTTACTAACTCCAAGATTCTGCTGGTCCTCTTCTTCCCTATCAACTCTTGTGCCAATCCTTTCCTTTATGCCATTTTTACCAAGGCTTTCAGAAAAGACGCATATCAGCTCATGAGTGCCATGGGATGCTGTAAAAGCAAAGCGAGTGTTTATCACATGAAGGCCTACTGCTGTGAAAATGCAATTAAACGCAACTTGGGATCCAATAATAATGGAGCAGGCACAGGAGTGAGGCTGGAGGCAATGACAGGATAGAGCCATCATCTGAAAGAGGAGGGGAAACTCACCTAAAAACCAAAAGATGCAAACCTTTGGACTTTGGATGAGACAAACTGAGGGAAAACATTTCATGCTAGATCTGGATAAAAATATTTACTTGTTGTGACATATTGACATTGATGACACATTTTATTTTGCACTTTTGGAGACAAAGAAAAAACTCCAGAGTGCTTTTTCCTCAACCATCAAGTCTGATATCAGTTCAACTCAGTGAATAGACTTTTTCAAGGGTGAGATGTGTTGACTGATGCAGGAATTGTCCTGCCTGTTGTTTTCCTGCTTTAATAGAACAGAAATCTACAGAATCAATGGACCCTTATTGTTTTGTTGGATACTCTTTTGGTCTATTTAAATAGGTGATTGTGTCAATCAAAAGCTCCAGAACAGCTACTAAAGAGACCTTGTGAAAGCCGACCCTGTTATAAATGTATGTACTTGTTTGCCTATTTTATTAAGGAAATCTATAGCCATAGGCATAGTCGACCACATGGTGGGGTAGTTGGAAAGACAACTTATCTATGCCGCCAAAGTTTTTGTTTTTCTGTTAAAGCTTTTAGAGATTGTGCTACTAAAAATAAAAGTCTGTGTTGTCAGGCTACACAGTTGCGTAATGTGCACAGTGCATAATGCTTATTATAATATAACGTGAAAGATAGTATTTGTAATGTAATAGCATATTTTCTCTCGAAAAGAGAAAAAGAAAAAAAAGACAATATTGGAAAAAATAAAAAACATAAACTGATGTAAAATTGTTTAGTTTTCTTGAGTCTTTGTTGTTTTTCTGCTGTATTTTGGTTGTTTTTCAGGATTTCGGTGTTATTGTCTCAGTCCCGCCTTCATGGGATCCTCCTGTGACGTCGGGAGAAGTAAACTTTTCTCTTTTTTTCTCTCTCTCTCCAGCTGAATCTGATCTCGGATCAACAAGTCTTTGCACAGGCTGAGCTGAAGCCACTCTAGTGGGTGATGTTGGTTATTGTCGGGAGTTAAAGTGTCCGCTTAGAAATAAAACGTGGAAGTTTTTTTCAGACTGTTGTTGCGGGACAGACAGCAGCAGTGAAGAGTTCAGACTTTTGTCATGGCACAGAAGTCATCTGCGGGCTGGTTTGGAGTTTTTCTCTTGACACCGGTCATAGTTATTCTTGTGGGGAGTCCGATCAGCGGTGAGTTGGTTTATTTTCTTGGAGGTTTACTAACTTGGTGTCGCTTAAAGTGAGATCTTAAACTCGATGTAATGTGCAGCAGGGAGCAGCTCTCTCCCGCAGATTCAAGTACTCAATTAATTATGTGGAAAACCTAAAGGATTTGTGTTAAGACTTTCAGAAAGGCAGAGTCCTGAATGTCTCTCACAGCACGAAACGTGTGCCTCTTTTTTAATTATAGTCATAAAATGTGGCTCACTCGGCTGTGGGCTGGAATAGTGACAGTAAAAAACGCTTCAAAATACGCGTCTGGTAAAGAGACATAGTTCATGAAAACATTCCAGTGGGTAAACAGTTTATTTTATGTCCTTAAGAAATATTTAGATTTATAGCAGTTAATATATATTAGTTTTGTTTTTACAATCAAAACTGATAAATGCTGAAACAATAAACTGCTAAGCTAATCACAGAAAACTGATAAATGCTGAAACAATAAACTGCTAAGCTAATCACAGAAAATTAATTTCCAGCTATTTTGATAATCAGTTTATTGTTTCAGCATAACGTTTTTATGCTTAAACAATAATTAATTATTTTAAGAATATTTTTGAGTTTTGAGGTGTTGGTTGAACAGATATCAGATATCATTCTAAATGACTGATACATTTCTAATGATTAATTATTTGAAAAAATAAGAAATTGTTTATAAAAATATCTAACACACTAAAGGTCTTTGAATGCAACTTTATGGTGCTTTTCATTTTGTATGTAACCATATTTAGTTTCTTTGGAGGTCAAATCTTTAATGGTCATCATCTCAGACCTCATTTTCCAGCTAGAGCATTCAAAGCTCAATGTGATTATGTGAGTATAGGATATATCTAACATCTCCCTCTGTAAACAGCTCAGCACTCTGTGCACCGGTTCCACCGTCCCACCAGGACCTCTGGGCCATTTGTGATACCGGGCCGCGTTTCAAGAGTTTATCTGAACCCGGATCAGCTTAGTCGGCTGCACTTCAAGCCCACCGTAGGCACCATCCTGCTGTCGGAGGGCCATGAGGCCAACTTCAACTGCTCAATCGACATCCCTGATGCCAGGCTGGAACCCACCATCAGCTGGGTGAAGGATGGACAAGACTTTTCAGGAAGTACACATGTGCTGTTCAACGAACTCCATGCCACCACAGATGGTGTCACGACTCTCTGCTCCACTGTCAGGTATGTAGCACATAAAGGGGGGAAATTACTTGACGGGCTGATTACAGGCTGACAAATGTCCTAATGTGTTATAGAATTAAAAATGTGCAGCGTTCGGATGCTGGGGAGTATCGCTGCAAAATGAATATCAGCACCAAAATTGTTGAATCTCAGCCAACCATCCTCGAGATTGAAGGTGAGTTTCAGCATGATGCCAGCATTGGGTGCTTGTTGGGGTGCCCACATTTTGTGACACATTTGTTTGGTCTGTAGGTCTACCGACATTTATCCATCAACCAGAGGACCAGAACGTAACAACAAACACACCATTCACACTGACCTGTGAGGCAGTAGGACCTCCAGACCCCGTTCAAATCCGCTGGCTCCGTGATGGACTACCTGATAATGACATTCACAACTCTCCTAACAGCTACACTGTGTCAGGTGAGACACAGCCACACTTACAGAGAGGTTTCACAGTGATTTGCTTTGTAAAAGCGATACTTCTTTCTTCTTGTTGCCTGTTCCTCTTGAGTTGGTTCTCTAAAGAGAATTTCTTGCAGTTCTCCTTACAAGTGGTCCAATGAATTATCAGAATATGACTCAGCATAAGTCTGAATGACACCTTAAATCAGACAGAAAGAAGCTGACAATGTGCTATGAACACGAACAGCGCTTAATTTGTTCCTTTTATTAGTGTGATATGGGTTAGAGATGCTGCAAAAGTAATGTCATCAGCTAGAAAGACTCTTTTGTTTAAATTGTTTCATCTTTGTTAAATCATTTAAAGTGCTCCTTGATCAAACTCTGTCTGCGGGTATATATTTTTTTTCTTAATGAGGTAAATAAATGGGGCTTATTTTACTAGAAGAGCTTCTGGCTTGTATAAAAGTACTACAAGCTTCAGTTTGTCAAACTAATTTCACTTTGGTTGAGTTCCTCCTGTGTTTGAATGTGGAAACATTCAAATGAGATAAAGGGACATGTGGTTTTTTGATAATGGTGACAGAACATGGAATTTCTGCCTCGTCTCTGCTGCCTCAGCATCTGCTTACTGCCATGAGATTTATCACTGTGGTTAGTGTCACTGGGGCCTCCTGTTGTAACGCTGAATGGTTACCAGCGGTCATTCACGCATGGCCAGTGCTTTTTGTAGCGCCGCTCTTCTAGCTGTATACTGAAGACAATGTGACAAACAGGAAACAGTGGAAACACTTATTGTAAGCCTGATGAAAGCAATAGTTTCACTCACTTTTATTAATTCCTGTACAGCCAATGTGTATCTAAGCTAGTTAACATAGCCTAGCATAAAGACTGAACTGGCAAAACTGTCGTTGCTAGGTAACCAAATCAAGAAGTTACTGGTGACAGTAAAGAAATAGTCCAGCACGTAGCCACCTATAAAATGTATAACCAAGTGATTAAACCAATAATGTGTTAATTATTGAACTTTTAAAGGTGCTGGTACATGGATTTTGTTGCCCTTTGAACACAGCTAGGCTAGCCATTTCCCCCTGTTTCCAGTTTATATGCTAAGCTAAGCCAACTGGATGGCTAGCTGGAGTCTTTTGACATTTATATTGCTTGCTTTGTCCAATCAATAGTCCAAACTTCCAAATATATATTTAATTTAATAACACAGAAGAATAGGAAAACCAACCAATTTGATTTGGCTGAATCCAAAAATGACTTCCTATTACTAGCGCTACATTAAAGAGAACATCAAACTTGATTTATTTTAACTGAATATACTAAATATAAAAGTAAAGACTAGTTGTAACAGTTGAGGTTTGAGTTTTTATTTTCATGTTATATTCTTAAGATGAATAAAGAACTTTCTTTAAATTACATAGCATTAAATTTAGAAAATCTGAAAGGATTGTTGGCTGTTCAAACATGGACTCTCCCTTTATGGCCTCAGCAGCCCTCTACTTGAAAGCAAACATTTGTTATTAAAAGCATAACCTTTCTGCTCTGGGTGCTCTAACCCTTCATTTTGAGCACCCTGCAGGCTAAGCACTGCTGCTGTAGCCAGTGAGTGGTGATACCGCCCGAAGCTGAGGGGTTAAAGGTTCAGAGCTGTGCTTTGGTGCAGCATGTGCAAGGGCCTGGGCAGTAAGGGGATGGGGGGCTGCACAGGGAGTCTGTTCGGGGGTTGGCTCCGCGGACAAAGACCTCATTCACAGGACGGCCCACTACCCAGCAGGGAGGGGCTGGATACAGAGGCTGGCAGGCTGCAGTCTACCAGAGCTCTGTGCAGGTCCAAATATTGGCACAACGAAACAGTGTAAACCCACTCTTCTGCATGCATACTATAAGTCCAAGGCCTCTTTCCTCACTAAAGTGTTGGTCCTGTATTACTAGAATGCTTTTGTTATGTTTTTATTTTAGGGGAGTTGTTAGCATACACACATGTGGTACAAAGCAGAGAAAAGTCATAGGCTTAGTTGTAACCTGACAGAGCAGTTCGGCTATATTTGTTGCCAGAATATAAAAATGGAAAAATAACATAGTAATCTGAGGCATCTCAGTAAACTGGAATGTTTCCCTCTATAATTTCATGTGTTTCCATTTGAGTGGCTAACCCATCTATTTTTTTTTCTACAGTATTGTTACTCTTTGTTTTCATTTTCTTGCCAACTTACAGTGAAAGCAAAAGTACAAGTGACTGAACTATTATTTTCCTTTTTCCAAAAAATATAACTTGAAAATAATATGTATGTTTAAGCTTGAGACACTCAAAACACTCAACAATTAAGTTGATACTGTACTGTAGTTTCTTGGTTGAAGGATTTATGAAACCACCCATGCAGCACAGTCCACTTCTCTGTTTTGGAAACTCCTTTTTTTTTTTTTTTTAAACCAAAATATTTTTAATCCATGTAAACACATGCTTCCATGGTTCTCTGCCCCTCCTTCCAACATACAGCAGAGACGTGGGTTATTCTGAAAGTGTAATTAGACACTTTTTTGTGGAAATGTTGATACTTTTTCCACAATTGAGATCCATAATGCTGGTGTCATTTTATTATGACCATAGCCACAAAAACAGCAAATATATGCAGCATTGTTTCAACCTAGCAGGAGCTCTTTGTAAAAGTTATATAAGAATAACCAGTTTCATTTGGGATGGCAGTCAAACGTGCTCAGTGTCCACTATGCCCCATCTGTTTGCCATGCAGACTGAAATGAGGCATGTACTAATTACATTTGCACAGCTTGGCTGGAAATGTGCTGATGTATTTGCACATTTCTCTCAGAGCTTAGTTTTGTTGTGTGGTTTCGATCCATGTAATCCAACATTTATTGTGTGTTGTTCTATTTTCTTTGCTTGAATGTCACAGTCATGTGAAAAAATGAGAACATCTCATGAAATTCTTATTTCTTTTTTCAAAGAAATACTGACATAATCCATAATTTCCTCTTTTTTCTGACAATAGATAGAGGTAGTTTCATTGAACCAAAGAGAATGAAATTGTGACTTTATCATTTATTTTTCAAAATAAACAAAGATTCCAGTTGCTAAAGTTTGGACACCACATGCCCAAAAAGCTAGTATTGCCCTTTTTGCTGAAATAACCTAAATTAGACATTTTCCTTGAACTGTCTTCTAGCCTCTGAAATTGACTGAGATGAAGTTTTTCACACTCCTTCATGCAGAATTCCTTCAGCTGTCTGATGTATGAGGGGTTTCTTGTATGCACAGCCAGTTTCAAATCAGCAAATCAGCATCTCAATAGGATTAAGATCTTTGACTTGGTCATTTCCATTTTTTTGCACCATTTCTTACTGGACTTATGTTTTGGCTCATTGTCCTGTTGCAAGGTCCACAACTGCACAGACAGTCTCACATTTTCCTCAAGCACCTTTGGAACTATCAAGAATTCATAGTGAATTCTGTGATGGTGAGCTGGCCAGGCCCTGCTGCAGCAAAGAAACCCCAAATCACAGCCGGTATGAGGTTCTTGTGCTTAAATGCTGTCTTTGGTCTAAGCCAAACATGTCTGCTGTTACTGTGCCAAAATAATTTAACTTGTATCATTCATCAGTCCAAAGCACAGAAGTGCTGGTTTCTGTCTAGATAATCTCCTGCAAAGCTTAGACTTGCCTTTGACAGTACACCTCATGAACATCAAGCTTGTCACATTAGATGCATTTACTTTGACATCAACTCTGGTGAAAGCTAACTGTAGTTAATGATGATATTTTAGGATTATTGGTGACTTCTTTCAGTCTGTTCTCTTGCTAGGACAGCCATGTTGGCAGTTGTTTTAGATGTTTTCCATTTTGTAAAGTATTTCCTGGACAGTGGAATGGCTGATTTGTAACTCTGTGGAGATATTCCTTCAATTCCTTCACAGACTCATCTACAGCCTCAGTGAGCTCTCTGTGGTTTCTCACCATGGTGATACCACTCACTTCAACAATCAAGAGCAAACCAAAGTAAATATCTAAAGTTTAAATAAGACTGGCTCATCCACAATCCTCTCTAATGATGTTTGCACCTGATGTGGTGCACTTCATTTTAATTTTAGGTATTTTACAGTAAGTGGTAATAAATGTGGGGATGTCCTAACTTCCTCACAAAAATGCATTTATGGCCTAGAGGAAGAGGTTTATGGATGCAGTGAAAGAGGACATGAAGGTAGTTGGTGTAAGAGAAGAGGATGCAGAAGACAGGGTTAGATGGAGGCAACTGATTCGCTGTGGCGACCCCTGAAGGGTAAAAGCCGAAAGGAGAAAAAGAAGTCATTTATTTTACAAATCTTTTTTTAATTTTATTTTATGTGAAACTCTTTACCCTGGTGTTCCCAGGCAGAGGAAGGCAAACTTATGAGGTCATGATATTCTGCAGAATGTAAACAAAACATCCCAACAACTTTGGTTGCAGTCATCTCTTACAGGCTCCTCTGTGATTAGTTTTGTGGAAAGGTTTCCGAGATAGAGACACTGGAAAACAGAGCACAAAAGGGACATTATCTAGCAGCTGTCCCAGTCCTATTCTAACTGCGCAGATCTGTGGCTGTTGAAAGACAGGAATTGTGCTTCCAGGAAAAGAGACCCAGCAAAAGGATTGTTACCACAGTACATCACAATGGAGAGGCTCAATTTGCATGTACTGCATGGGGCACTGCTGTGTGAACTTTTGAGGTATAATTGGTATCAGTTTTAGTCTTGCTTCTCCTTTCAGACTGACATGGCACTTCCTCCCTAGAAATACCTTTGACACAGAGATAAATTATTTTGTCCAAACTTACAACCTAATGAGAATGTGTCTAGTTGCCATGTATTTAGGTTTTTTTTCCCCCTGGTATTGAAAGATAACGCCCGATTTGTCCAAATATTTAGCACTATCTAGACCTTGAGGATCGGTTGTTTTGAATTTATTCAGCAATGAAAGTGCTACATTGTCCTCTTCGATGTGTCAATTGCAGGTGTGGACAAGTACACTCAGTTCAGCTGTGAAGCTCACAATGCGAAGGGTGTCACCACGTCCAGAGAAGCAAACATCAACATCAAAGGTAAATCTGGGTCATTTGGAGGCTGACATTTCAAGAGGTTTTTATGCTCTGAAAGCTGACCATATGCCTTCATGTCAGAGAGTTAATAAGGGTTTTTATGGCTTTTTGCAGTGCTTCCCAGCCCTGTGTATAATGTCACTGTGATGGAGAGACAGTCAAATAAGTTGATGGTGAGCTGGAGCCCTGGACATGATGGTTTCTCTCCACTAACTCGATGCCACATCAGGGTAAGCCTCACGTCTGCAGAAACAGCACAGTTGATTAATGTCAAGATTGATCCTCACATGTTCTCTGTTCGGTCTTAGATTAAAGAGGTGAGTCGGAGAAAAGGAGAGGTGACGAACACCCGGTTCATCAATGTCACAGTGCCGCCTTTCCATTATGAAATCCCTGGACTGCAGGCTATGACGTGGTACAACATGAGCGTTTCCTGCAGCAATGAGGTGGGAGCCTCTCCTGTCACCATGTGGATTCAGAGCAACACCACAGAGGGAGGTGTGTGAGTACTTAAGTAACCATGGAACAATTTGAAGGTTGAATATTGCTTGCAGCTGACAATACCTTAGCTGATTTGGTGTACAATTGCAACAGATAAAAGAAAAAATAATACAAAATCTGATCCATCTCATGTTTGAGTTAAGAAAGCTGAGACTGTATTTGCCTTAAACACCAGACTGTGTATTTACTTATAAGAAAAACCTCTGTTGTGCTCCTGCCTCCCCCTCATCATAGCATATTCTTGTTTAGGTTTCAGGAACACAGCTCTATGTAATTAGCCTACTACTTTCCCATCCAATATGTGCTTAACGTAAGCCTCTTCGGACTAGCAGTGTATAAGAATTGGAATTTACGGAAGTTGCACAACTAACTCACAAAGATGTCGTATCCACTGAATCTGTGTTGTTTTTTTGAAAGGGTCACTTAGGAAATAGGAGTGGTTTCACTGAGAAAACATAAACTGCATACTGGGTGGAGCTGCTTCCAATTTCCTTCCTAAAGCCACCACAGGGGATATTTTAAGTTGTAAGATTGAACTGTGCCAGGAAATGACCACATACCAAACTGTAATCAAAGATTTCAATGGACGGCCGTCTTCCTTTCGTTTTTCATTTTTGTTTTATAGGTTGGCATGTAACATGAAGTCTCTAGATTTACTCTCGATGATGTCTTAATTCCACTGTTTCTCATTTCTTGTCACGTTCTCAGTGCCATCAGTTTATCCTCGAAATGTCACCGTACAAGTGAACGAGTCCTGGCTGGTGATCAGTTGGAAACCTCCCCCTGACGATAAGATAAATGGCATTCTGCAGGGCTATGATGTTATAGTCAGACATGGCACACAAGTGATCAAGGTGAGCAGGTTATCAGCAACATTGTAATAAAAGATTTTTTCTTTTTTATGCAGCAGTCGCAATAACTTACATTTAAAGTATATATATGTATATAAATTAGATAAAAGCAGGGCAAAAGAAATATATGTATAAACAGATTCATAGAAATCACTGATTTCTGAAATAAAATCACAAACAGTAATGCTGCTTTTGTGAATCCCTCATGTGCAAAGAATTAAAATATAATAATTATATCATTAAAATATAAGTTTGCCTACACTTCCATACGTACACAGTATACTCCCCTATTCACAACTGTATTATATTTAGTTTTATATTTAGTAATATACACAATAGTTATGATATTCATGTTTCATGTGAGGTTTGTTGAGGCTGGTGTTTCCTTTTAGATTTTCAATAACAATGACTAATGTGTGACAAATATGAAAAGAATGAGTCTCCCATATTGGGAATATGTGATTTCCCTTTGTCCTGCCCACTCAGCCTAAGGTCAGCTTCCCTTTTTAAAAAAAAAAAAAAAATCAGGAACAACAAGGCAGGGAAAGTTATAAGTTTTTAGATACACTACAAGAAATAGCAGTTTATCTAATAACAATTACTTTTGTATACATCGAATGCCTGGTGTATTATTCCTTGATGACCTCCATTCATCATAGTGCTTGCTGTTCCTGGCTAAGTGCTCTCTGATACAATAGTGTTTTCCTTTCCTTCCTGTCTGTGTTGTAGTTAAAGGAAGCTGATGGTGTGAAATTCATTTTCTTTGTGATGACTCAAGGCCACATGCTGAACAGCGTAAATGGAATATGAATACAACGGGATGTGTACCATAGTCCCAGATATTCGCATGCATCGTCGAGTCAGTTGGTTATGACACACAAAGGCTTTGTCATAGTGACGTTGACTGGAAACGCGCACAAAGGCTACATGTTTAATCCTCAGAATCATCTGTCCCTGTCAGACCACCTTATATAAACTAATTATTTTTTCTAACTGGGGGAATCATTTGTTAACATTACTCACTACAGTTTTGTGTGTATAAAGGTAGAAGTTGTGGTGCTGTCATCATATTTTGAATCGGACATTGATTTCCGAAATTTGTTGAGGGTTTTCTCCTGTCAGAGCATTTAACCACATGTTACCCTGTGCTTGGTGCCACAGACGTGATAGACCATTAATCATGGGTTCAGTGTTCCTACTCCGACAGTCCGTCAGCACATTCGCAAAGCAGAGGAGCCCCAGATGCTCCAGTGTGGTGTTGTGAAATGCAGGACTATGTCTGTCACATGTCCCCTTCCCTCCCATTGCAGCTTCTCCTTGAAAGTCAGTCTCCTTCCCTTTTTTGTAAACAGTTTCATTATATATGATAATCCCCAGTATACAGTTCCCTGGGATTTTCCAAAAAGGTTTCATATTGTAAATGACTGCATGAACACAGTTTTAAGGGACTTTTTTAAATGGATTTCTTGTTTGCTGTAGTGCATTAAATAAAAAGGAGAAGAAGACACAGAGAGAGAAAGGCATGACATACAGCAAGGATGTTGAGCTGGAGACTTTACACAATTGTACAAGATGTTCCTTAACATGCTGTTCCTCCAGAATGCTTATCATGAAAAGCCTGTAAACTCTGTTCTTCTACCAGGTTAAATAATGATTAACCTTTAAAACATGTTTTCAATAGCAGTCTAATTATGACACGAGACACATTTAAATAATCTCTGTTGTTGTTGTGTTGTTTCAGATCCACACAAACACCACCGTGGCCTTTGTAGAAGTGCAAGAATTCAACGCAACCTACAGTGTGGAGGTGGCTGCATGCACACGCGCAGGGAGCGGCATGGTCAGCCCACGTGTCGTTCAGTTTGTGCCAGAGAACAGTAAGCTGCTCTATTGATTTATCTCATCATCTGGGAACTTGATAATCTGAGCCAGCATAGTTCAGATGATGTATTGTACCATGGTAGAATAACATTACTGCCCTATTAATAGATACAGTACGTCTCAAGGCTTTATTCGGTATAAAACAGACTAGTCGTGTGTCTCTGACTACTTTGGTCCAAATTGAAATAAATCTCACCAACTATTGGATGAATTGCCATGAAAACACACATTTGGAGAATGAACTGTATTAACCCTGATATCCTGACCTTTCATCTACTGACATCGGGTTAACTTGTCCAAACCAAATACCAGCAATGGCATTCCTATCAGCCTCAGCTGTACTTAGTGGTAATTGGCAAATGTTAGCATGCTTAGCTCAACAAAGATGGTTAACATGGCATAACATGTTTACAAGATAATATCATCTAGTTCAGCGGTTTTCAAAGTGTGAGGCGCGCCTCCCTTGGGGGGCGCCAGAGGACTTCAGGGGAGGCACGGCAGGGGAAAAATAAAAATATATCTTACAAAGATATGTGTCTCATCACTGTGCGATGAAACCTTGGCCAGCTAGCCCCCAAAGAGTAGCAAAAAAAAATCCACAAAACGATACAGTATGTCTTATCTTTGCTGTTTCATGGTCAAAAGTGGCTGCTTTTGAGTTCTCTTAGGGGAGGCCCACTATCCCACACTTTGAAAACCCCTGATCTAGTTAAAAGCAACACTGTGCACAGTCTAACAGAGCTTCCTTTTAGGCTGCTGTTTAGATTTAGTCTTTAGTCTTATTTAAGATTAACTGGCTACAACTTTATAGGTCAGGATTATCTTCGACATTATCAAAAACAAAACAATTTGGAAACTAGTTAAGTTCTTTTCTTAAACAGGGAAACTTAAACACATTGAATAATAGTGATTTTCAAGGTATAATTTAAAATCCTGCCGGTTTGGTTTAGAAAATTATCCTATCCTTCACACCAAAACAACTTATCCATGCACATGTTGCTATAATCCTTATTTATTGGGAAAATATATTAATTGACATAACATTGCTACAATACTGAGGTGTTTTATTGGCTATGGTAGCATAATTCAGTCTAGTCAACCTATCTTGAAAACTGGATTTTGTATATACCATGTGCTGAGTGTTGCTTTTCTAAACGTTCATACTTATTATCTCTTGTGCCTATCCCAGAATCAGTCATGTCCCCATCGTCCAGTCCTGACACTGAGGTTCCAGATTCTCTCTATGTTGTGCTGGGCGTGGTGTGTGGCTTCTGTCTTCTGATGCTTATCCTATCGGGGGCTATCTGTGTACGCAACAGGACCTCTGACTCTTGCTTTGGGTATGCTGACAATCTTTTATCTTCTGTCCAATTACTAAATTACCAAACTTGTTCCAAGTCTGATTGTCTTATTTTTGAAATTGCTACCGATTACTGTAGCCAATTTGTTGGCATTGTTTACCTTTTACTTTGCTTTAAAAACATAAAAGATGTTGATGCTGTAGTTAATTTTGTATTTGTTGCCTGGGGGTATTCTGTAATCCTTCTTCAGTCCTGCACAGTTCTCTCCCATAGTAGGACTTAGAAAACTGAAAACTTCCAGACACTGTTCATAAACTGCTTTTGCTTCCTCTTAATCACCACTGTCTACACCTGAGTCCAGTAATGACTGCAGCTGGAGAGATGGACAACAACCAGCTGTTAATACTCTGGAAGTCATTATTAAGAAGCTGTGACTCAGTCTTGCCGCTCAGGATATTAACAGGAATGTGTCACAGGCTGCCGACTCAGAGAGGAAAACAGTATCTGACAGCTCAGAGGGCTTCCTCTCTGTGACCCCACTTCAGTCTTCAGTCTGTTTGCATATGATAACCAAGCTGTAATGACGTTATGTTCAACATTCCCTGTTTTTGTGTTTTCCCTGTCTCCCCCTGCAGGTGGGTGCCTGGAGGTGGAGAAAAGCTGCCGCCTATTGTACAGTACAAACCCCAGAGATCCTACAATCGATCAGCCATAGGAATGACACGTATGTCGTTGAATATCACTGTGGGAAATCAACATGTATGTAGACATTTATTTTGTCCTGCTAAAGGCAGTATGTGATAACTTGAGTGGGTCCTGTCTGCAGTTGGGAACCTTGGTGTTAGTGATGAACTCCAGGCAAAACTTGCGGACGTGATGGTCTTGAGGAACTTGCTCTCAATAGGGAAGATTCTTGGAGAGGGTGAGTGAACACAGTTCAATACATGGAAACACACATTCACATGATTATATCTAGCTGTGTTTGAAATATTAATGATTTGGTTTCATTTAATCAGGTGAATTTGGCTCCGTGGTGGAGGGACATTTAAGACAACCTGACGGAACGTCTGAAAAAGTCGCTGTGAAGACAATGAAATGTGAGCGTTCTGTTAAAAGACTTTGATCATCTGTAAACTATAAAACAAGTAAGATAACTTTCCTCTCTTTCTTCAGTGGATAGCTTCTCTCAAAGGGAGATTGAAGAGTTCTTGAATGAGGCGGCCTGCATGAAAGATTTCAACCATCCGAATGTCATCAGACTGCTCGGTAGGAGTGATGCATTATTAACTCTTTAAAGTATTGTTGAACCCCACCTCTCTGTTTCTTGGTCCATATCCTCATATTATTTGTGCATATTGACATGTCTTTTTAAGGTGTGTGCATGGAGGTAGGCTCAGGACATTTTCCCAAGCCCATGGTCATCCTGCCATTCATGAAATATGGAGATCTACATAGCTTCCTGCTGCGCTCACGCCTGGGAGAGAATTCACTGGTATGATTTCAGCCTGACACGACATTACCTACTTATTATTCTTATTATATTTATTATATTATTATTATTATTATTATTATTGAACTAAACAGTATTAACTCATAATTATCATGCTGTTTTCTTTTTTGTTTTTGTTTTTTACACAGTTCTTGCCGACCCAGACCCTCCTGAAATTCATGGTTGACATCGCTTTGGGGATGGAGTATCTCAGCAGTCGTAACTTTCTGCATCGTGACCTGGCAGCTCGAAATTGCATGTACGTTGTGAATACAAACATTTTTGGAGTCAATTTTAGATTAATGGGAGTTTGGCTGATTTTGTTTTTCACTTTTTCTTTTTCTTTTTTGTTACAGGTTGCGTGATGACATGACGGTGTGTGTAGCCGACTTTGGGTTATCTAAGAAGATCTACAGTGGAGATTATTACAGGCAAGGCAGAATAGCCAAAATGCCTGTAAAATGGATTGCAGTAGAGAGTCTGGCAGACAGAGTTTTTACTGTAAAGAGTGATGTGGTAAGTACTTCCATCTGCTCCGGTCTTCTTGGTCTTCTTCTGTAGTGTCATTCTTAGGTCAGAGTGCGAAAATATGTGAACGTGTCTGACAGAAAGTACACTGTGTTTCTTCCGCTCATTTCTTTCACTTATCATTCACTCCTCTCAAAACCATTAATCTGAGTCATCTGAATTTACAGAGCACTAATAGCCTTTTAAAAGGTTTTATTTTTATAGGCTTCCTTGCATTAGTTATCAATGTGAGGTAATTTTGGATTATAGTAAAAACACATTATCTAAAATAACGCACATGATTATCCAAAAACAAGCCATTGTTTGTGTTGTTGGCAAAAAACAAAACAAAAACATAAAATAAATAAATAAATAAATCAA